>NC_041383.1:115567677-115607411 GCF_002162155.2 Triticum dicoccoides
GCCGCCCCCCAATCCACCTCCGGCAAAGAAGCAGAAGCAGTCCTGGATTATTAACCCGGACCCTTATGTACCTAAGACCACAAAGGTACCGGAGCCATCACTGAAGCCTCTCCCCACAAGGCCTTGGGAACGTAGTGCCGAGGAAGTCGACGCGGCCGCGGCTGCTGATTTGGAGAAATGGAAGGCGGACTGCAAGAAGAAAAGAGAGCCCGAGCCCAAGCCAGTATTTTCTGATGAGCAAAAGAAGTGGGCTAAGTCATTTTTGAGCACACCGTCCCAAGCCGCGAAGAATCTGCCTAACGACTATGCACGTGAACTTCGCAGGCAGGCACTCATGTTCAAGGAGAACAAAGAGCGGGAGAAGGACGAAAGTAAAAAAAGCGGGAAACAAGTTGCCCAGCTCGGGGAACAAAGTAAACAATCGATTGCCCCGCTTATAGTGGAAGCCTTCTGTCCGGATGCCCCCGAGATCATACAAGCTGCGGCAGCACAGGGATTGACTGTAACGAGTGCCAGAGAACAAGCGGCCAACTTAGGTATTACCCTTCGTGAACTGTTAGGCCTTGACGAGGCGCCAGTGAAGGAGGTAGATATTACATATGTCAAGAATGGGCCTCTCGTCGAGCCTGCGCAGGAAAAGGATCTACCTCCACAAATGAAAGGTCTGCTGAAATGGTACAGGGGTTACATAAAAAATAAAAACGCCAAAGAATATATTTATGCGGAAGTTAGACATGAGCATCACTTCAAACATTACTATGTACAAATTGAACTGAGTGAATTGTTCCAGCTTTTCAATCTGCGCGAGCTCGATAAATCTATCATCAGTTGCTACGTTCTGTAAGTGATTTATTAATTTCTACCCCATCTCGTTCATATTGCCTGCACTATATATATGTCCTAACTATATTGTTGTGTCCGCTATTATACATGCAGAATGAAGATTAAGGAATGCAGAGTAAGGAACATCCATGATGTTGGGTTCATTGACCCACACATCGTTAATGGACATGTGTTGGAGCGTTACCCCGCCGACGTGGAGGCAGACCTGTGGCAGTTTCTTACAAAGCAGGAACTCAAAAGTGATATTCTATTTCCTTACCATTTTGAGTGAGTGTTTCTGTCTTGAGCACATTCTCTTTTGTTTACTTCATGCATGGTATGTGGCCGGCTAATCGATGAGTTATGCATGACGTACTGTGCATGTATCGTGTCCGCAGGTTCCACTGGATTCTGCTAGTAATTAAAGTTAACACCTCAGAATGTCTCGTCCACGACTCTGTGAATATGGATCCAAAGCTTTGGGGCGGCATGAGAAGAATGCTGCAGAAGTAATTATTTTCATTCATTTGCGCTCTATATCGATCGGCCTATTTCGTTCATTTCCTAATATCAAGTAACTAATTAATAACTCTCTTGTTCATTTAATTTTCTTTGCCTCGTAGGGTTTGGAGACGGTTCGTAGATACAAAGGTCGGTGAATTCAAAAAAGAGCTAGAATTCAAAATGTTAAAGGCTAAGAATGCTGGGGATATTCAGCCACCGGAGACCAATCTATGTGGATACTATGTCTGTGAGATGATCCGGAGATACAACTCTGAGCGGGTTCCGAGTGATACCAATGCTCAGAGGAATAACCTCCGGTGGATGCTTAGTCCAGAAGCTCGCTTCCGACCACTTCAAGAGGAACTAGCTGGATGGTTCAGCAGGGAAGTCCTCCATCCTAAAGGAGAACACTATTACGAGGACGTAGAACTTTATATGCATTAAATCATGTATGGGAACTTGTTCAAAATTGTATATGGTCATCCGATGATATTGAATATATATTGTATATTCCTCTTGAATTCTTTTTGGTTCTAATTTCAAATTTATTTGAAATTGTACATTCATATGCATGTATGTAGTACCGTAGAATATATGAAACTCCTTCAAAATTAAAATAAAGCACAAAAGAAATAAAACAATACAAATTAAACAGAAAACAGGTTTAAGGGGGGGGGGGCTAAAACCCTAAACCTGCGGCGGCCTTTAGTCGCGGTTGGCCAGAAGAACCGCGACTAAAGGTCCTCCGCCCCGACGGCCACCTGGCGCCCACGTGGACGGGCCTTTAGTCGCGGTTCTTAAGCAACCGCGACTAAAGGGGGGGGGCCTTTAGTCGCGCCCGTTCGGTCGCGGTTGCGCAACCGCGACTAATGGCAGTTGCGAACCGCGACCAAAGGCCCTTTTTCCACCAGTGTTAATCATAAATTCCATTCGTGATTAACTCAATCAGGAAAAGTAAAGGAATTAAAAGGCTCCTGATGAAGCACGGATTAGCGGGATGCTAATTCGCGCGCGTAGATGGCCCGATCTTTCACGACGATGTTTGATGAGTAGTCCGTCTCCCTATTCCTCCTCGCAACTTCCAAGAACAATTTTCACCCGCATATGGAAATACACAAATAAAAATAATGATCCCCATGGATCAACACGTAGGTGTTGATGTGATGATCAACCCTCCGTCGCTAATAAATTTTCACGATGAAAAATCACATATGATACACAAGATATGGTCGTCCCTAACTCGGACATTTTTCTGTATATTCAATAACTCTAAAAACAAACTAAAACTGATCTCCATGGAATTAGGACCCAACGTGCAGCTTCATGGTCCCAAATTTAACCCATCGTGGAGGTGTACGAAAGGTGGGTGTAATCTCTTCTGGCTTAGGCTCTTGATTCTGTCCCTTGACAAGTTGATTCAAATTGTATAATATTTTATCTCTTGGTTTAATTGGCTCCAAGCCTGTGTGCATGCACACGCTCTCATGTATGGGTTGACTGCAATTTACTCCTTGCTTCAATCTTGGCTGCTATGTAATTTTGACCCTCTTGTATATTGCATCTCCAGAACTAATGGCACAAAAACCAGGTCCACATAGCTCACGTTTCTTGCCATCTCTACCATGGTGCAATATATTTAAACGTTTTGGTAGTTCCTCCAACATTCTCAAATAAGCTCTTCTCCCTCGACTCGGTTTGTTTAACTTCAATAGCAGCCACACTCTTTGATATACCAGACGTTTTCATGTTCGTATCATCCTCCCTTCCTTAAAACAAAACTGTCATCGATTTTGGGATAACTTTGAAAGGCACCTCCTTCTGTAGAACTCACATGTATACATTAATTGCACTGTCCATCATCAGTTTCAATATGTGCTTCTTTCCACCATGCATGAATGTATAAGTGTTGGATTTTCCGGCATGCACTTCATCATGATCAAACTGCCATGGCCTTCCCAATAGCAACTGGCACGCATCCATTGGTATAACATCACAGTCTACCTTGTCAATATAAGCTCCAACAACAAATGGCACAGGTGCCTTATGTGTAATCTTTAATTTTTCGGAGCCATATAGCCACTCCTCGTGGTGCGGTTGGGGGTGCCACCACATGGACAAACCCATTGCTTGCATGAAATCTTTGCTAATGGCATTGGTAAAGCTGGCACCATGAATTATCATCTTGCATGAACGATCCTTGATCTTACACTGTGTTTTAGAAACACCCCATCGCTGCCCCTTTGCACCACTATCCTCCTGCACCTTCTTCACTAAGAGATTTAAACCCTTCATCGGTGCATAAACCTCTTTTTTATTTCTTCTAACTCTTCTCTTCTTTTTCGCAAATGATCTTTCCAATCAGCAGCGAACACATCCATTGGCATGGGAATAAAACAAATTTGTTTGCCCTTCCATGATAAATAATAACTATTTTTCCTAACATCCCGAATAGCCCCAACACGCTTGCACCATGGCCCCCCAAGTAGAAGATGGCACGACACCATGGAGACACCATGGACACAGGACAAACATGAAAAAATTCCGCACAACAATATTTTCCCAAATAAAAAATTAGCAAAATCCGATGAGTAATTTTGATGTCACCTTTGAACCACTTCAACATGTACGGTCTTTCAAGAGGTGTCGTCTTCAGCCCCAATTTTTCCACCACCTCGATGCTCACCATGTTGACTACAGTACTATCATCGATCGTCAGATTGACACGTCGTTCGTTCACGATGCAACGAGTGTGAAAAAGAGTAAAGTAGCCAATGCCTTCCTCCTCCATCAATATGTTCCTGCTCAACATGTTGATGCTTGATTCCATAGACAATATTGCAAATTGTGTCGCCATGACTAACCTTTGCTCTGATACCACTTGATGAAGCACGGACTAGCGAGATGCTAATTCACATGTGTAGACTGCCCAATCTTTCACGGTGATGTTTGATGAGTAGTCCGTCTCCCTGTTCCTCCTTGCAACTTCCAAGAACAATTTTCACCCGCGTACGAAAATACACGAATAAAAATAATGACCCCCTTGGATCAGCACCTAGGTGTCCGTCGCTAATAAATTTTCACGATGGAAAATCACATATGATACACAAGATATGGTCGTCCCTAGCTCGGACATTTTTCTGTATATTTCAACTAAACTGATCTCCATGCAGTTAGGACCCAACGTGCAGCTTCATGGTCCCAATTTTAACCCATCGTGAAGGTGTACGAAAGGTGGGTGTAATCTTTTCTGGCTTAGGCTCTTGATTGTGTCCCTTGCCAAGTCGATTCAAACTGTATAATATTTTATCTATGTGTATGAAAGGTGGGTCTAATCTCTTCTGGCTTAGGCTCTTGATTGTGTCCCTTGCCAAGTCTTTTCAAACTGTATAATATTTTATCTCTTGGTTTAATTGGCTCCAAGCCTGTGTGCATGCACACGCTCGCATGTATGGGTTAACTGCAATTTAATCCTTGCTTCAATCTTGGCTGCTGTGTAATTTTGACCCTCTTGTATATTGCATCTCCAGAACTAATGGCACAAAAACCAGGTCCACATAGCTCATGTTTCTTGCCATCTCTACCACGGTGCAATATATTTGAACATTTTGGTAGTTCCTCCAACATTATCAAATAATCTCTTCTCCCTCGACTCGGTTTGTTTAACTTCAATAGCAGCCACACTCTTTGATATACCAGACGTGGTCGTGTTCGTATCATCACAACCTGATGCTCTGAATACCACCTGATGTAGACCGAACCTCGATGGCGAGATCCGTTCTGTTGTTGCGGCCCGATCTTTCACGACACTTCACCACCACCAGTAGCAACCTCTCGCCCGTGCACGCGATGTACACGAAGTACAGGGTTTGAACCTTGCGGCCTAGCACGAGAAAACCAATCTCGACTAAGGTACTCACGTGCAAAACAATTTTCATGAAGAGAAATCACAACACAGAGGTTTTCTAAAGATCCATCCAAAACTTGATACGGGTGTCTACCCTGAAAAACACATCATGTTTATTTCATAAAAAACAACCTAATCTTACAATGACCGTATCAGAACTATATATAGTAGAGTAGCTATGCAGCTCTAACTTGCCTAATAAGTTGACCGTACAAAATATCCTCTTTATCTCTAACTATCGACCCAACAACTAAAAAGCAAATCTGATTACATGCTTTATTTTAGCAGGTATTCTTTACATATTAACTACCAAAATTATTAAATACAAATTATTCGGTGGCCCCCATCCAATGTCTCTCAAGGAAAGCAATTTCCACTGATCAAACATGCTGGCGTACGCTTGCTCTGGCGGTCTTGATCGGGAGAAGTAGTAGCTAATTAGGATTCTTTGCTTACTCTCAATAAGATATATATCTTGTACACGTATAGCTGGGTCTTGTTCTGGACGTGACAACATAAACAAACAATCGAGTTGCTGCAAACCTTCAAACGTGCATGTGATGGAGTTCTGCCCTTCCATAGCGTGCGTCCCATATATTGGCACAACACCAGCCGTTGACTCTGGTTGAACCTTAATATTCTCCAGATTAGGATGCATCATGTTATCAAGTGAAGCTGCCATAACTTGACTTAGACCTTTGTCTTCTACATTGTGGTGGTCGTTGATACAAATAAATTTAGTGTTGGTTATATCAACTCCTTTATGAGTTTCACATTCTCTATGGATAATCCTGGAACAAATATTTTTAAACATTTTTCTCTATGGATAATCTTGACCATAGACATGTGTTGTCATTTGATGAATGTGATCACATCATTAGTGAATGATGTGATGGACAAGACCCATCTGTTAGCTTAGCATAATGATCATTAAGTTTTATTGCCATTGCTTTCTTCATGACTTATACATGTTCCTCTGACTATGAGATTATGCAACTCCCGAATACCGGAGGAACACCTTGTGTGCTATCAAACGTCACAACGTAATTGGGTAATTATAAAGATGCTCTATAGGTGTCTCCGAAGGTGTTTGTTGAGTTGGCATAGATTGAGGTTAGGATTTGTCACTTCATGTATCGGAGAGGTATCTCTGGGCCCTCTCGGTAATGCTCATCACTATAAGCCTTGCAAGCAATGTTACTAATGAGTTAGTTACGAGATGATGCATTACGAAACGGGTAAAGAGAATTGCTGCTAACGAGATTGAACTAGGTATGAAGATACCGACTATCGTATCTCGGGCAAGTAACATACCGATGAAAAAGGGAACAACATATGTTGTTGTGCGGTTTGAACGATAAATATCTTCGTAGAATATGTAGGAGCCAATATGGGCATCCAGGTTCCGCTATTGGTTATTGATCAGAGATGTGTCTCGATTACCGTAGGGTCCACACGCTTAACGTTCGATGACGATTTGTATTATGAGTTATGTGTTTTGGTGACCGAAGTTTGTTCGGAGTCCTGGATGAGATAACGGACATGACGAGGAGTCTCGAAATGGTCGAGAGGTAAATATTGATATATTGGAAGGTTACATTCGGACACCGAAATGGTTTCAGGAAGTATCGGATAAGTTTCGGAGTACCAGGAGGTTACCGAAACCTCATGGGGGACTATTGGCCTTCATGGGCCCTAGTGGGGAGAGGAGGTCGGCGGCTAGGTGGTGGTGCGCCCCCACCCCTGAAGCCCAAACCGAATTGGACTAGGGGTGGGGGGCCCTTTTCCTTCTTCTCCTCCACCTCTTTCCCCTTCTCCCTGATAATCCCCAAGTGCAGGGAATCATCGTAGAAATTTCCAAAGGTGGAAGTGATAAGTATGGAGTGTCGAACCCACAAGGAGCTAAATGTAAGATCAATATTCTCTCATGTCCTATCTGCCACTGATACGACTCTACGTACACCAGACGTTTGCTTCCAACTAGATACGACAAATAAAACTATGTTGTGGGTATGAAGAGCATAACTTTGCATGATATCGGAGAGCTAAAATATAAAAGTAGGTTCTGTTATCATAAAGTTAGAATATATTACTAAATATTATAAATAGAGAGTGTGGAATAATGATGGATCGGTGTGCGGAATTATCCTAGGCAATTGTTAACAAGACTGGTAGTCGTCTTTGCAATTTCATATGAGGGAGAGGCATAAGCTAACATACTTTCTCTTCTTGGATCATATGCACTTATGATTGAAACTCTAGCAAGCATTCGCAACTACTAAAGATCATTAAGGTAAAACCCAACCATAGCATTAAAGCATCAAGTCCCCTTTATCCCATACGTCACAACCCCATTACTTGGGTTTATGCTTCGGTCACTCAAGCAACCCACTATAAGCGAATCATGAACGTATTGCAACACCCTACAGTGGGAATCCCTCACGCTTGCACGACACGGAGGGCACAATAGGACAGCACCAAAATAAAACATACAACTCGTACCAATCTAGATCATCAATCAACCCAAAGACAAAAGATAGCTACTAAAAACATCATAGGATGGCAACACATCATTGGATCATAATATGTGGCATAAAGCACCATGTTCAAGTAGGGATCACAGCGGGGTGCGGGAGAGTGGACCGCGTAAAAGAGATCAGGATGGTGATGATGATGGTGATGTTGGTGAAGACGATCACCGCGGCGATGATTCCCCTCCCGATGGCACTTCGGCGCCACCGAGAGAGAGGAGGAGAGGTCCTCCCCCTTGTGCTTCCTCCTCCATGGCCTCCCCCCTAGATGGGGAGAGGTTCTCCCTCTGGTCCTTGGCCTTCATGGCGATGATGGCCCCTCCAGGATCCTCCTCCATGGCCTCCGGTGATGATGGCCCCCTCCAGCAGGGTGCCAGAGAGGGCCTAGATTGATTTCTCATGGCTACAGAGGCTTCTGGCAGCGGAACTTCCGATCTAGGTTATTTTCTGGAGGTTTCTGTATTTATAGGAATTCTTGGCATTGGTCTCATGTCAGGGGGGGTCTCCGAATCGTCCACGAGATAGGGGCCCACGCCCAGGGGAGTGGGCGTGCCCCCACCCTCATGGACAGCCCGGGACTCTTCTGGCCCAACTCTTTTACTCTAGGGGCTACTTATGGTCCATAAAAAAATCATCAAAAATTGGCACATCAATTGGACTCCGTTTGGTATTCCTTTTCTGTAAAACTCAAAAACAAGAAAAAAAACAGAAATTGGCACTGGGCTCTAGGTTAATAGGTTAGACCCAAAAATCATGTAAAATAGCATATAAATGAATATAAAACATCTACGATGGATAATATAATAGCATGAATACTTCATAAATTATAGATACGTTGGAGCCGTATCAGCATCCCCATGCTTAATTCCTGCTCGTCCTTGAGTAGGTATATGATAAAAGAAATAATTTATGAAGTGTGAATGCTAGCAGGTGCACAAGTTTGATCAATGATAATTTCAATCACCTTTTCTAGCATCATTATATGTCATAACAGTAGCTCATCTCATAAAAGTTTTCATGATCAAGTAACAAGCTATTCACATGTTAAAGTATAGATCATAAACTTTCTCGAAAACTAACAAACAATGCTATTAGTCATCAAACAATTGCAATTCATCTTATTTTCGGGAAGGGTCTATGTAAGAGCTTTGATTTAGCAAACCCCACATACTCAACTAACATATAGTCTTTCACAATTGCTAACACTCATGTGATATTTATGGGTTCAAAGTTTTAATCGGACACAGAGAAAGATAGGGGCTTATAGTTTTGCCTCCCAACCTTTTACCTCAAGGGTAATGTCAACAATAATACTTTATGAAAACCTACATCCAAGTGGATATATATATCCGGATCGCTCCAACACAAAGTGCTTGCCAAAGAAAAAAGTGTAAAAAATGAAAGGTGATGATCACCATGACTCTTGTATAAGGGTAGAAGATAAAAGTAAAAGATAGGCCCTTCGCAGAGGTAAGCAGAGGCTGTCATGCGATTTTAAGGCTGGATGCACAAAATCTTAATGCAAAAGAACGTCACTTTATATTGCCTTTTGTGATAGAGACCCTTATTATGTAGTCCGTCTCTTTAATTTCTTCCCTATAACAAGTTTGTATAAAGCTTATTTTCTTTGCACTAATAGATCATACATATTTAGAGAGCAATTTTTATTGCATGCACCGATGACAACTTACTTGAAGGATCTTACTCAATCCATAGGTAGGTATGGTGGACTATCATGGCAAAACTAGTTTAAGGGATGTTTGGAAGCACACATAGTATTTCTACTTGGTGCAAAGAATTTGGCTAGCATGAGAGGGAAAGGCAAGCTCAACATGTTGGATGATCCAAGACAATATAATGTTTCGGATATAAAAAAACATATTCTATTAAGTTGTCTTCCTTGTCCAACATCAACCTTTTAGTATGTCATATTTTAATGAGTGCTCACAATTACAAAAGATGTCCAAGATAGTATATTTATATGTGAAATCTCTCTTCCTTCATTATTCTTTCATGAATTGTTCAAGTGACCAATTCTACGTTTGCTAACTTTCAATAAGTTTACTACATATACTTATTCTGTGTGAAGTCATTACTCCCCATGGTATAAGCATATGAAACATATATAAATTCAGATTTATGATATTCAATTCATTCAACCATTTAATGATAGGATATACGTGAAGCGCATGACTAAATGACAAACTACTCCAAAAAGATATAAGTGAAGAACACTGAGTAGTCAAATAATTAACTAGCCATGGGAGGATTCTTTTCAATTCAAGATTTCAGATCCAATGATTTTATTCAAACAGCAAGTAAAATTGAAAATACGCTCCAAGCAAAACACATATGATGTGACGAATAAAAATATAGCTCCGACTAAAGTATACCGATAGTTTTGAAGACGAAAGAGGGGATGCCTTCCGGGGCACCCCCAAGCTTAAGAGCTTGAGTCTTCCTTGAATATTACCTTGGGGAGCCTTGGGCATCCCCAAGCTTTGGGTCTTTCCGCTCCTTATTCTCCTCATATCAATATCTCACCGAAAGCTTGAAAACTTCAATCACACAAAACTTAACGGAACTTCGTGAGATAGGTTAGTATGATAAAAAGTAAACCATTCACTTTGGTACTGTCAATGACAAGGTTCATAATTGTTCTCACACAATACCTACTGTACCATATCATTTCTACAATTTATATTGAGAAATATACGCCATAGAATCGAGAAAACAAGCAAACTATGCAATGAAACAGAATCTGTCAGAAATAGAACAGTCTGTAATGATCTGAACAACAACCATACTTATGATACTCCACAAATTATGAAATAAATTTGTGGACGTGAGTAATTAGTCTATTAATCTTCTTCAAAAAGAATCAACTCAAAATTACTCTTCTGTAAAACATGGCAGCTAATCCCGTGAGTGCAAAGTTTATGTTTTTTACAACAAGATCACATTAACTTTCGCCCAAGTCTTCCCAAAGGTCTTACTTGGAAATTTATTGAAACAAAAGCTATAAAACATGATTACTACAGTAGCTTAATCATGTAAACACACAAAGACAACAAGGGTGTATATTGGGTCGTCTCCCAACAAGCGCTTTTCTTTAATGCCTTTTAGCTAGGCATGATGATTTCAATGATGCTCACATTGTTGGGGGTTGGGTGCGACATATGCCAATGGATGGCTTATTGTCGGGGGATGAACCCCGGGCAGGCAACGAAACCCGGATCCTCTTCAAAAATAGTGGGGCCCGCATCGCCCCTCAAACCAGCACACGCTCGGACGGGTCGCTCGACCCGGCAAGGCCCGCAGCCCGGCCAAACTCTCCGACCCGGCAAGGTACGTGGACCCGGCCTCAGCAACTGGTGCAAGGCAGCCGAACCCGACACAACCAAGGCTTCCCCAACAAGCCGACCCCACCTGTGGCTTGCGCAATCCTGCCACGGGTCAAGCTCCCGTCCCATCCAGGCCGTACAATGGGACGAGACCTCAATCACCGATGACCAAGACAACAGTGTTTCCACCCGTGCCTATGGTCAGCCGGAGCATGGCAACAGTGCCCCTTACCTACCCGCTGACCGGGGCTGGCGTGGCAACAGTGCTCCCGCCCTCACCGCTGACGAGAGCAAGCGGCAACCTGACGGAGAGCATTGTACACGACTCGACTCGACCACGCCCTGACGATCGACAAGACGGCGCACAGTCCCCCTAGGCACGCAGGGCCCGCACCTAGGTGAACCTGGCAAACCACAAGCCCTCAAGCGGGACCCAACCCGGTATCCCGGACACCGACAATACGGACCCACCGACTCGGCGTATTACCATTGTAACCCTGGGTGGGTTGATATATAAAACCCCCAGGAACCCATGCCTACGGGGGCATGTATGAGATACAAGACAACATGTGAAAAACAGAGACAAGGAAAACACAAGCAAGCATAGGACTAGCCACCAAGCGGCGACACCGGAGAGAAGGGGCAGCCCAAGCCTTGGCCAGCTTCCTTCCTCCTCCATACAGCTCCAGGAGCAACGTTGTATTATCGATCATCCAACTACACTCGGCAGGACTAGGGGTATTATCTCTCCGGAGAGCCCCGAACCTGGGTATGTCCAGCGTCCCGCCCCCGCTCATGCCAACCTTGCCTCTGGAGCCCACCAGCGCCCTCGAGCCTCCTCCTCTCTTTAGCCATCCCTTGGCATCTGCCATGCGCCCACCATGACAGTTGGCGCCCACCGTGGGGTAGCTCGAGGAGCTGGCCGGGAGCATGCTTCAGATGGTGCCCTTCTCCTACACTGACGAGTACGTTGCGCTGGCGGATGATGTTGTCAGCGCTCTTGCCACCTCCTTCGCCGCGCTGCGCATCTCTGATGCGTTCGCGGCTGACGAGTACCCCACTGAGGTGCTCAGCTACTCCGGCTCTCCCCTCTCCCTCGGCGGTGGCATTGCCTTCAGGGCGATGGACGTCCATGTGGAGGTTTACGTCACCGGTGATGGTGCCTCCTCCTCATCAAGCAAGACGAGGAAGGCCGCGGAAGCCAGGGCCGCTGTGGAACGGACCGAGCCATCTGATCCGCTGCGCACTATGATGCAGAGCCTCCGCATCCCCATCGGCACCGACGTCGACGCCACCAACATTGCTGAGGCCCGATCTCAGCTCGAGGAAAGGAGCCAGCAGATGCTGGACCTATCCGAGACGCTCGCCGCCACCAAGCGTCGCGTGCAGGCCGCTCAGATGGAGCACGAAGCCGCCCACAGATTCGCGCTCGCCACGGCCGAGCCAAGCCGGGTCGCCGACGTGCGTACCCAGGGAGGAGCGATCGGCCGGGCCCTCTGCACCGTCCGAACCGTCTATGAGACCCTAGTGAAGAACATGCACGCTGCGGAGGCAGCCGCGGTCGGCCTCGACCAGCTCACGGGCGAGGAGCTAAAAGAGCACATCGGGCGGATGTGCGAGCTCCTCCACGCCGCCAACACCCAGCAGGATCACCTCCACCAGCTCGCTAAGCCAGCGGGGTACGGCTCCGCCCGCCTTGGCGGACCCGGCGAACTTTTGCACACGGCTTCCTTGCCGCCCAGTGAGGCGCACTCCGGCCAAGCCCGGGCTTTGCGCAACCCAGCCGCCACAGCCGCCGATGTTCCGGGCAACGAGCCCGCCCCGGAGACCCAGCGCGGACCCGGCCAGCATGGCCGGCGTCCGGCTCCAGCCGACCTGGCCCCTCGGGGCCTGGCCGCCAGTCGACTCAACCCGCGCGCCATCGACGACGCCAACTCTCGCCACCGCCTCGATTAGCTCGCTTGCTCCCTGGAGGTGGAGGAGAGCGGCGCTATCGGGTCGGCGTGCTTCGGCCCACGCATCCGGGAGGAGCCTTTTCCCAAAGGGTTCGTGCTCCCCCATGACACCCCCAAGTACAATGGGACCGTGAAGCCAGAAGACTGGCTCACCGACTACACAGCCATAGGCATCATCGGTGCCAATCGCCGTCTCGCCATGCGCTACGCACCGCTCATGCTCCAGGGGTCAGCTCACACGTGGTCGAACAGTCTGCCGATGGGCAGCATCAACGCGTGGGTCGACTTCGAGGAGGCCTTTGTCCGCAACTTCACGGGGACCTACAAGCGATCCGGTCGCCCTAGCCAGCTCGCCATGTGCGTGCAGGGGCCGACGGAGACCGGTTGCGAGTACCTCACACGCTGGACCGAGCTCCAAAACAGCTGCGAGGCCGTCCATGAACTCCAGGCGATCCAGTACTTCATCAGCGGGTGCCGAGACGGCACCCTCCTCAAGCACAAGCTATTACGCTCCGAGCCGGCCACCATGGTCGCGCTCATGGTGACAGTGGACAACTACGCCAACGCCAACTCCGCCATGAAGATCCGGGTGGCGCTGGATGAAGCTGGCAAGGCGAAGCCGGTTCCTCCCATGAAGCCGGCCGGCGAAAGCAGCCGACAGCAGTATCACCAGAACAACAAGCACAAGGCCGACCAGCCGGCGCCACGTCCTGACAACCGGCTCGTCGCGGCCACCGAGCCCGTGGCGGACCCGGCGGCGAAGCACCGGCAGACCGGCAAGATGGCATGGTAACCCGCCATGCATTTCGAAGAGATGCTCGACGCCCCATGCAAGCACCACAGCGGCGCAAGACCCTCCACGCACACGCTTCGGCAGTGCGCCATCGCCAAGCGCATCATGAGGGGAGATGTCCCGCCTCCTCCGGCTACGGCTCTAGCTCCAGGCGCGGGACAGCTGCCTCCGCCTCCACCGCCGCCTCCCACTGGCGGCACGATGCAGAACGACGCCTACCCGGACCAGAACGCGGCCTACGTCGTCTTCACCAGCCTCGGCGACGACAAGCGCAGCGAGCGCCTTCTTCGGCAGGAGGTGAGCACCGTCGTCCCAGCCAAGCCGGATTTCATGCACTGGTCGGATCGCCCGATCACCTGGACCCGGGTGGATCACCCGGTAGTCATGCCGAGTCCGGGTGGATACGCCCTCGTCCTCAACCCCACCATCGTCGCGTGGCGCACATGCAAGTTCTCCCTAGTCCTCACCGACAGCGGCAGCAACATCAACATCCTCTACCGCGACATGATGACCAAGCTCGGCCTCAAGGCCGAGGACCTGGAGCCGACCCAGACAATCTTCCACGGCATCGTGCCCGGCCTCTCCTGCTCTCCCATTGGCCGGGTCCGGCTCGATGTCCTGTTCGGCGACAGCAGCCACTTCCAACGCGAACTGATCTGGTTCGAGCTGGTGGACCTGTCCAGCGCATATCATGCATTGCTGGGTCGGCCCGTGCTCGCCAAGTTCATGGCGGTTCCCCACTACGTGTACCTGAAGATGAAGATCCCGGGCCCCAAGGGCCTCATCACCGTCACCGGCGACTACCGCAAGTCCCTGAAGTGCGCCCGAGATGGCGCCAAGTTGGCCGAGTCGCTGGTCATTGCCAAGGAGCAGCGCCAGCTCGACCGAATCGTCGCCCTGGTAGGCGAGGCCTCCGCAGCGTCGATCCCGACCCCGGACCCGGTCGACGAGGCTGCGTTCAAGCCCTCCAAGGAGACCAAGAAAGTGAAGCTCAACCCAGAAGACCCCAGCTGCAGCAAGTACGTTTTCGTAGGCGCCCGCCTCGACAGCAAATAGGAAGGAGAACTCGTCGACTTCCTCCGTGAGAATCGGGATATCTTCGCATGGACCCCCAAGGACAGGCCGGGTATCCCGAGGAAGTACGCTGAGCAAAAACTTCACGTCCGCAAGGACGCCAAGCCTGTTCGTCAACCCCTACGACGATTTTTCCGAAGAGAAGAGAAGAACCATTGGTGAAGAGGCTGCCAAAAGCGCTTCATAATGGAAGTGTTTCACCCCGAGTGGCTGGCCAATCCAGTCCTCGTCCTAAAGAAAAACAAGACCTGGCTCATGTGTATCGACTACACCAGCCTTAACAAGGCCTGTCCCAAGGATCCGTTCGCTCTCCCACGGATCGACCAAGTCATCGACTCGACCGCCGGGTGCGAGCTCCTATCCTTCCTGGACGCATACTCCGGCTACCACCAGATCAAGCTGGACCCGGCCGACGCCCTGAAGACGTCCTTCATCACGCCCTTTGGGGCATATTGCTACATCACCATGTCGTTCGGCTTGAACAACGCTGGCGCCACCTTCCAACGCTGCATGCAGAAATGCCTGCAGCCGCAACTCGGCTGCAACATTCACGTGTACGTGGACGACATCATGGTGAAGACAAGCAGCACCTCACACTCCTCGACGATTTGAAGGAAACATTCGCCAACCTCCACGAATACAAGGTCAAGCTTAACCCGGAAAAATGCATCTTCGGCGTACCGGCCGGAAACCTACTCGGCTTCCTCGTCTCGAAACGTGACATTGAGGCGAACCCGGAGAAGACCAAGGCCATCGAGCGCATGTGCAAGCCGGCTCGGTTGTGCGACGTCCAGAAGTTCACCGGGTGCTTGGCCTCAGTCAGCCGGTTTCTAAGCCGGCTGGGCGAGAGGGCGCTACCCCTGTACTAGCTGATGAAGAATACAAGCCCGTTCGAATGGAACGGCAAGGCAGACGAGGCCTTCCAAGACCTCAAGCGCTTGCTCTCCGCCGCACCAGTCCTAGCCGTGCCGACTGACAAGGAGCCGCTGTTGCTCTGCATTGCCGCGACCTCGCGGGCGGTCAACACGGTGCTGGTGGTCGAGCGACCAGAGAAGGGCAAGATCCAAGCCGTCCATCGTCTAGTCTACTACCTGAGCGAGGTGATCTCCATATCCAAGCAGAACTACCCGCACTACCAGAAGATGTGTTACGGCGTGTACCTCACCGCCAAGAAGCTGAAGCAGTACTTACAAGAGCATTTCGTCACCGTTGTCAGCACGGCGCCTATCGGAGAAATCATCGGGTGCCGGGACGCCTCTAGCCGGGTCGCCAAGTGGGTGATCCAGCTAGCCGGCCTCACCATCCTCTATGAGCCCCGCGCCACGATCAAGTCTCAAGCCCTGGCCGACTTCCTTGTCGACTGGACCGAGACCCAGTACTTGCCGCCGCCTCCCGACTCGACGCACTGGCACATGCACTTCGACGGGTCCAAGATGCGACTCGGTTTGGGGGCCGACATCGTACTGTCATCCCCGAAGGGCGACCGGCTCCACTACACACTCCAGATCCACTTCGCCGCCTCCAACAACGTCGCCGAATATGAAGCCCTTGTGCACGGCCTCCGGCTTGCCAAGGAACTCGGCATCCGACGCATTCTGTGCTATGGCGACTCGGACCTGGTGGTGCAGCAGTGCTCCGGTGAATGGGACGCCCGCGACTCCAACATGGCAAGCTTCCGATTCCTCGTCCAGAAGCTGTCCGGATCCTTCGAGGGCTGCGAGTTCCTCCACGCCCCATGCGCGGAGAACGAAGCAGCCGACACACTCGCCAAGATTGCCTCGTCACGACAAGCCATCCCGTCCGGCGTCTCCCTCGAGCACCTGTGGAAGCCGTCCATCAAGCCATCACCGGATTGCGAGTCCATACATGTAATAGAAGACCCGACCTCACCTCAAGACGGCCCGAGGACTGTTGAGCCCGGCCCAGGGGCTGCTCAGCTCAACCCGGCCACCGTCGACCCGGACCCGGCCGTCGCCATCCCCGACCCAGGGGCTGCTCAAGCCGGCTCGGGGACTGCTGACTCGAAACCCACCCTGGTGGCCGTCTTCGCCGTGGTTACAGCTCCATCTTGGGCCCTCCCAATATCAGAATTTCTGGAGAACGGGATTCTCCCCATGGACGAGATCGAAGCTCGGCAGGTGCAGCACCGGGCGTCCGCCTACAGCATCATCAACAACGAGGTCGTCAAGCGCAACTCCACTGGCGTGTTCCAGCGCTGCGTCAAGCAGGAACAAGGCATCGACATCCTCCTCCACATCCACCAGGGCAAGTGCGGGCACCACGCCGCATCGCGATCCCTGGTGGCCAAGGCGTTCCGCCACAGTTTCTATTGGCCCACGACCCTCGAAGACGCCGAGTCGCTCGTTCTCAAATGTGAAGGGTGCCAGCGCTTCAGCAAACGCAGCCACCAGCCGGCGTCAGCACTTCGCACCATACTGATCGACTGGCCCTTCACGGTCTGGGGACTCGACATTATGGGACCCTTCAAAACCGCTCGAGGCGGCATGACGCACCTGCTAGTGGCAGTGGACAAATTCAGCAAGTGGATTGAAGCAAGACCAATCAAGAAACTGGACGGGACAATAGCCGTCCGGTTCATCAAGGACATAGCGGTGTGCCACGGCATGCCGAACAGCATCATCACCGACAACGGCACCAAATTCACCAAGGGCGCGCTCGAGCAATACTGCTCTGTCTCCAGCATCCGCCTCGACCTGGCCTCCGTTGCGCATCCGCAGTCCAACAGGCAGGTCGAGCGGGCCAATGGACTCATCCTATCCGGCATCAAGCCGCGACTCGTCGAGCCACTCATCCGCTAACCCGGCAGCTGGCTCAACGAGTTGTCGCCCGTTTTCTGGAGTCTTCGCACCACACCGAATCGGTCGACCGGGTTCACCCCGTTCTTCCTCGTCTACGGAGCTGAAGCCATCTTCCCGACCGACGTCGAGTTCGACTCGCCGCGCATCGCGATGTACACTGAAGCCGAAGCCAGAGAAGCCCGCGAAGATGGTGTCGACCTGCTCGAAGAAGCCCGCCTCCTGGCGCTCAGCCACTCGGCCATCTACCAGTAAGGCCTGCGACACTACCACAACAAGAAGATCAAGCCCCTCGCATTCCGCGAGGGCGACCTCATCCTCCGACTCGTCCAAGAACAGGTAGGCCAGCACAAGTAGTCCCCTCCATGGGAGGGCCCATTCATTGTGAGCAGAGCCTTGCGCGATCGCAACGCCTACTATCTCATTGATGCATGCAAGTCAAAGAAGCGCAAGAAGGACACCACCGGTGAAGAAACGACCCGGCCGTGGAACGCGGAACTCCTCCGCCCGTTTTACAGTTAGCTGCACGAGTGTATCTATCATCGCCTTTTGTAAACGCATGAAACTACGGGGTCCCCAAATGAAACTCGGGGGCTGCCTTTTGCCGACCAATTTATAGTGTCCCTATGCATCACTATACCACTGAACCCAGCCACCGGTCCGACTCGCTCAAACCGGAGGCTCGGGGGCTGGCCGGCTCGGTCGCCACCTCGCCACCTTACTTGGTGATTCCTAAGAAAGTTAGGATGCCGCGGTCCCCCACTTCGCCCTAAAGCCACAGATCCAGCTTTGGCTGTCGGCTGGCAAGCACAACGGGCCCAAGCTCCTTTACGCTTCATACACTAAGTCAAAGGCTGTTGGGTCGATGAACCCGGCCCGCCATTCATCAAATGAACAGCCGCACAACCGGCTGCTCGCCAACCGGCTTCGCTGGATTGCCGCCAGCCGGCCCAGTGGGTGTTTCACTCGCGCTCAATGTTTCGAAGGACCCAAGTCCTGTGCGCTCCTTTCAAAGAATCGAACTCCTTGTCACGGACCGGAGCCTCGGCCGTCTGAATCGCGGTGGGGGGCGGAGGTTTGAGAAAGGGAAAGTGCATGAAACCGGTCCGAAAAACGGAAGGCAAAAAGCAAAGGCACTCACGACATTTACACACAAATACTTAACAAAAGGCCCACGGCCGGAGTTCATTACACCCTAAAAAACCCCGAGTGAGTGGGTGGACCTGCTACTTAACAAATTTTGCAAAAGTATCTCAGGCATCTCCAGCACCGCGTCGCGAAGTCGGCGGCCCTCCCCTGGCGGCCTCCGGGTCCGGCGTGTCGCCGGTGTCCTCCTCGGCATCCGCGTCACCGTAGACGCCCGTCTCCTCCGAGCTCCCCTCCGGATCGTGGAGAAGCAAGCCATAGTCATCGCTATCCACGGCCCTGCCGTCTTCCATCCGCTCCGGATGGAACTCGTCGTGGAAGGCGAACTCGGCGATGTAGCTGGCCCGGGAGGCGATCCGGCCGGCTTGCTCCTGCATCAATTGCTCCGAGCTGGCCCGCTTGCCCATCAGCGCGTCTAGCTGAAGATCCGGATGCCAAGATAGCGCAAACCGGAGCGCCATCTCGGCACCGGCACAAGCGGCGGAGACACGCCACTCGCCAAGACGGTCCGGGCCCGTCTCCAACCAGCACGCCAGGCGCGTGAAGCTGCTCGACACGACGGCGCCCGGCCAAAGGGCCGTCATCATCGTGGTGCCGGCCCAGGACAACTGCTCCATCTGCATGCCCAGGACCCGCAGGCGGGCCTCAGCAGCGGCGATGATCTCCGGGAAGGTCCAGGCCGTCCGCGGATCCGTCCGGGACCCAACGATGCCGGTCTGGTCGCGCTGATAGCGGACGGCTTCCTTCGCCAGCCGCTGCATCTCCGGGAAGGCCCCTGTCACGAAGGAAGAAGCAAGTTAGAAGAACAACAAGGAAGAAAGGCCGGGTCCCGACACAGCAAACTACAAAAAACAACACTTACTGGAGAAGGACTCTTCCAGGTGCTGCGCCTCAAGCAACATACCACGCCACTCCCGCTCCATGGTGCGGTCGCGCTCCTCGAGCGGCTTCTCCAGATTGGCCGCCTTGGCAAGGGCCGCCTTCATCTCGGCGTCCTTGTCTTTGGCCGCCTTCTCGACCGCCTCGCGGCAACGGGCTTCGTCCTGACGGGCCCCCTCAGTCGTGGTGACACGCCCCCGCAGGCGATCCACCTCGGCCTGGAGCCGGCCCTTGTCGTCGCCAGCTGGCCGCGCTGCTGGTCCGCCTTGACCAGGGCCTACTGCATCTCCACCACCTTGTTGGCCTCTGCCTTAAGGAGCTCCACCTCGGCCTTAAGACGGCTCTTGTGACCCGCCAGCTGCTCATGCAGCCGGTTGGCCTTGTCAAGAGACCTCGGGCCGCCGCCGCCTCCGCCCTCGCCTGTGCCGCCTCGATGCCAAGACGGCCGGTGTCGGCAACAAGCCAGTCGTAATGATGACCGGCCCGGAGCAGCCGTGTCCGCCACGACAGCACCTCGGCTGTGAAAAAGAAGGATTCGGCAGAAAAAAAAGCAAGACATAAGATTTGGTACAACTGTTACATAGTTGGCCCGAATCTCGGGGGCTACACCCAATGGGTGAGCTAGCGTGCCCCCACTAAAAAAGAGCACAAGAGTACCTGCGGCGACGCGGAACTCCTCCTCCTTTTTGGCGAGCTGCTCCATGAGCTCCCGGTGCTTGCCCAGCAGACGGTTGTAGGCGGCAACCCGGAAGGCGCCGGGATGCTGAAGAAATCAGAAGTCAAAAACAAGGCCGACACTCTAAAGATTCGACCCAACTACTACGTAGTTGGCCTGAACCTCGGGGGCTACACCCAGTGGGTGCGTTGGCGCGCTCCCACAAAGAAGAAATTACAAGAAAAAGAAGAAGACTTACCAAAACAGCGTGCTCTAGGTCGCGCGTCCGCTCCACCTTGGCCTAGGCGAAGGCCTCAAGCCGCTTCGTCCGGCCTCGCAGGCGGCGGCTGACGGCGTCCAGTGCCTCCTCCTCCTGGGTCTGAGGACCGAAGACGGCGGCGCCCCCGCTCTGCGCGGGCTGTGGCACGGCAGCTCGGCGCCCTCCCTGCCGGGGCACCAAGGCGTGCCCCCTGCTGGCCACTTGCGATGCAGCCAGCACCTCCTCCGATGCCCCTCCCGGCGCCGACGACGACCCGGACGCCGGGACGCCCTGCGTCGCCACCACTGGCCCGGCTTCCGAGGTGACCTCCGGCACCGCCGCCCGTGGTTCCTCCTCCATAGCCGGCGGCGCCTCTGGCGCCGCTGCCCGCAGCGCCTCCTCCAAGACGACGCTGCCTCCACCACCATCAGCCCCCACACGCTCGACCACGTCGTCCCACGGCGGGGTGTCGTCCCCCACCTCCACGACCTCCTGGTCGAGGATCACCACCTCAGCCCGGCCTCCACGGCCGCGCTCCCTCACCAACAACGGCTCAAAGACCGTCGCCGCCTCCACCGTGCCCTCCGGCATCTCGCACCAGGCCGGCTCCGCGTCGGCTCGCGCCCATGCCGCCGCGGCGTCGGTCCAAGCTTGGACCGAGCCGCCTCCAGCTCTGCCTCGGCCTGGTTCCTGTCCCGCCAGGCCAAGGCCTCGGCGTCGTTCAGGTCCAGGCCGAGGTTCGAGTCTCCCCGTCCCTCCTCCTCGGCCTGGCCGGCGAGGTCGGACCGGCTCCTGCGGAACGCGTCCCCTTCGGCGACGCGGCTTCCACCGCCGCCCTCGCCAGCGCGATTAGCGACCTGAAGAAGAAGGCAAAATGAGCAAAAAAAGAAACAAGACTAGCTCAAAAAATCCAGGCGCAAACAAGAAATGAAGCTTACCCCGTCAAGACTGGGACCGGGGTTGGCCTCCCGTGCCCGCCACCGCACTTCTTCTTGGTCGGCCTCCCAGCCCCCGCCAGGTCCGCCGTGCGCTTCGGGGCCCGGGGTCGCGGCGTGACACTGTCTTTCCCATGCGGGCGGCTCGGTGCTGCCCCATCCGAGGACCCGGCTCCGCCCACGTCGCCACCTCCCCCGCCCAACGCCACTACACCAACAGCCAGTGTTAGCATCGCCCACGTCATGCCATGATCAGCAATTCAAGACACATGAAGAGAAGAAAAAACACAGAACTTACCCGCGCGACGCCCAGCGCCGGCGTCGGACTCGGCCACCTCCTCCTCGCTAGGAGTCCCGGGCTCCTCTGGCGCCACCGGTGCCACCTGGGATGGAGCCTGGGCGTAAGGATGCCGAATCGTGTTCAGAAGTATCACCCGCGTCGCGTCAGGACGAATGAGAAGGTGCGCTACAGCAAAGTAAGAAGACCAAATACTCACCTATGGCGCCGGGTTCGACTCGCTCTACGGCACCTTGGTGAACCGCCAGTCCTCTCCAAGGTTGGCCTTGGAGATATCGTTCACACCGCGCGCAATATGCTCCGCGGACAGCCGCGTCGACCCCATGCGGTTGTGGTCCTGAAGGCCGATCATTTCGCCGATGAGGCAGGAGCGCCTCTAGAGTGGAAGGACCCGGCGCATGATGAACGTGGCAAGAAGGTCGGTGGCGGTGAGCCCCTCCTGCGTCCTCATCACCGTCACCCGCTCGTAGAGGTTGACGATCTCCTACGATGGGTGCCGGAGCAAGTAGCCCCAGTTCGTCTTCGCCCACGGCGGCGCGATGGCGAAGGGTGGAAGGTTGATGTGGTCCACGCCAAGGTTGCGGACATAGAAGAAGGAGTTCCTCCACTTCTTGGCAGAATCCTCCAGCGGGATCTTGGGGAAATCCTCCTAGACCACTTCGAGATGACGGCGGCGCCACAGTCGGCGAACTGCCAGGCCGACGGGCCCTCCTGCTTCAAGGAGAAGAAGCGCGCCCAGAGGTCGATCGTGGGCTCGAGCGCCAGGTACCCCTTGCAGAGGGTGACGAAGCCGGAGAGCTGGACCATGGTGCCGGCGCCAAGGTGATGCGGCTGGAGCCTGAAGAACTCCAGGAACACGCGGAAGAAGTTGCTCGTCGGCCGCCCGAACCCGCGCTCGAAGTGCGTGTGGAAGACCACGCGCTCCTGCTGCTCGGGCTGAGGCCTCTGCTCACCGCGCGATAGGTGAACACCGACGTTCGTCTCCCGCAGCAGGCGCCGCGAGGCTCGAAGCTGGATGATATCCTCGGTGGTGATGTTCGAGCCCATCCAGGAGCCCGACGGCAGCGCCATGGATAGAAGAAGGAGGAAGAAGATGGACGATGGAGGAAGTTCTTCCTGGAGCAGCGGGCGCCGCAGTGCGTCGGCTGCAAAGATAAGAGCGAGAGCAAAGGGACAACATGGCGCGAGCAAGAATAATGTCCGCCGCCCCCTACCCCCCGATTTATAACCCTCAGTTCAGACGTGGTGGAGTGGGATCGTCTGCATTTGCCCATTCCACTACCCCGCAATAAGTGCGCACGTACACGCGCAGTAACTGCTCATGGAAACGCAACCGGCCCCCAGACGCCGCAATAAATCCGCGCGCGTGGGCCAAGGGCGCGCGGCAGCGGGTCCCAGCCCGTCACCCAGTCACGTCATGCGTGTTGCCTATCAGGCCCCTCCGGCTTCCGGCCGCCATGTGGCGCCCGCGCAAAGCCCGAGGGATTGCCCCAAGATTCGGTGGACTCCTCGGTTCCCGCCACGGTCGGGATGCCGCGAGCCGGTTTCCGAGAAAACCGACACACAGTGGGTGTTGCCGGACCCGGCGCTTGCAGAATCTGGCTTGCTCAAGGAGGGAACTGTGAAGGCCCACTCATCCGAAGACGGCGGACCTTCACAACTTCGGGGACTACTGTCGAGGGGATGAACCCCGGGCTGGCAACGGAACCCGGATCCTCTTCAAAAATAGTGGGGCCCGCATCGCCCCTCAAACCGGCACGCACCCGGCCGGGTCGCTCGACCCAGCAAGGCCCGCAGCCCGGCCAAACTCTCCGACCCGACAAGGTACGTCGACCCAGCCTCAGCAACTGGCGCAAGGCAGCCGAACCCGACACAACCAAGGCTTCCCCAACAAGCCGACCCCACCCGTGGCGTGCACCGCAATCCAGCCACGGGTCAAGCTCCAGTCCCATCCATGCCGTATGACGGGACGAGACCTCAATCACCGATGACCAAGACAACAGTGTTTCCACCCGTGCCTATGGTTAGCCAGAGCGTGGCACAGTGCCCGTTACCTACCCGTTGACTAGGGCTGGCGTGGCAATAGGGCTCCCGCCCTCACCGGTGATGACAACAAGCAACAACCTAACGGAGAGCACTGTACACGACTCGACTCGGCCACGCCCTGACGATCGACAAGACGGCGCACAGTCCCCTAGGCACGCGGGGCCTGCACCTAGGGGAACCCAACGAACCACAAGCCCTCAAGCGGGACCCAGCCCGGTATCCCGGACACCAACAATATGGACCAACCGACTCGGTGTATTACCATTGTAACCCTGGGTGGGTTGATCTATAAACCCCCCCAAGAACCTACGCCTACGGGGGCATGTATGAGATACAAGGCAACCTGTGAAAAACAGAGACAAGGAAAACACAAGCAAGCATAGGACTAGCCACCAAGCGGCGACACCGGAGAGAAGGGGCAGCCCAAGCCTTGGCCAGCTTCCTTCCTCCTCCTTACAGCTCCAGGAGCAACGTTGTACTATCGATCATCCAACTACACTCGGCAGGACTAGGGGTATTATCTCTCCGAAGAGCCCCGAACCTGGGTATGTCCGGCGTCCCGCGCCCCTCATGCCAACCTCGCCTCTGGAGCCCACCAGCTCCCTCGAGCCTCCTCCTCTCTTTAGCCATCCCTTGGCATCTGCCGTGCGCCCACCACAACACTTATCATGGTGGGAGCGAGTAGAACATTGCCGGTGCCTGGAAGCGGGATGAGGCGTAGACACAAACACTGGCGTACTTTACCCAGGTTCGGGGCTCTCCTAGGAGATAACACCCCTAGTCCTGCTCTACGGGGTGTCCGCATGATCACTAAGGCACAAGTGATACAAAGGTGCTCCTTGACCTGTGTGCTAGAGGCAGAAGGAAGCAAGGCTAGCTCTCTTCCTGCTCTAGGGTAGTGTCTAGTTCTAATGGGGTCGAACCCTTTGCATGGGCGCCCTGGTGGGTTTATATAGGCCTACCCCCAGGGGTACAATGGTAATCCAGCCGGGTGCTGGGCCCGACTATCAGTGTCTCCGACCTCCGGCTTTTGCGTCGACTATTGGGGCCCGCCGCCTGGTGGGCCCTGCCGGCTGGTCTGGTACGGAGCCGACTGGCCGCTCCTGCCGCCGGTGGGTCTAGTCGGTGGCTGCTCACTGTAGCCGTGCTGCCTATGACGCGGGCTTAGTCAGCTCAGTGTGGCTACAGTCCCGCCGCCTGGCGGGAGATCGCTGTAGCCACACCTGGTCTCATTAGGTTAATGGTGCACTTGCTTCGGGGGAAGGGACGGCCGCCTGCTGGAGGCCGGCCTTCCCCAGGTCTGGCTGGTTCGATATCCGCCGTCTTCCGAGACGTCACTGCCCGATAGGGCCCGCAGCCTGCAGGTTGTACCGATAGGTCGTCATGGGGAACAGGGCTCCGCCTGCCCGGAATGACGTCCGGGGGGAGTGGCAACAGTGCCACGTCGTGCGGAAATCTCCGCCTGTACGGGGCACTATGGCCATGCCCAGCCCAAGATTCGGGGGCGAGGGGCTTCACTGTTGCAACGCCCTGTCTCGTCCTCTTGATGGGGGCACAGACTCTGAGGGCACCAGGTGGCCGCCTGCACGACGCAGTCCTCTCTAGAGGCCAGCTGACTGGAGCCGGCCGTTCATGGTGCCGTCTGCTGCTGGTTGGCCGTCCTCCGGTGGTTGGCCGTTGAGCCAGCCGGCCCTCGGAGGGCGGAGCTTCAGCTTGGGACACTGCTGGGAGAAGCGGGCCCAAAGTTTTGACATGTTCAGGGACTCGGGTGAGGCTACCCGTGGCCCATTACTCCGACAGTAGTCCCCAAAGCCGGTGAGGCATTGTGGTCGAGGGGCCGCGAAGTCTCAACGGCTTCCCCCCTCACCGAGCTCCAGGATAATGTTCGATCCGCCTTGCGGTGCGCCGACTGCTGGAGTTGGCTTTGACAAGGCGGGATCGTCGGCCAATTTTGAACTCCAAGGCAGGAAAACAGGTGGCGTGCCTGCTAAGCTTCCCAGGGCCGCCGCCCACCACAAGCATGCCACGTGGCGCTCGCCAGCCCGGCCAGCCTGCCACCACTACGAGGCCTCAACACGCGGGCGGATCCGCTGTGCCGAGGTGGGCGGTTGCGATTCCCACGAGCGTTCAAAGTGCAGTGAGTTTGTGCGGTAATCGGGGGGTCATGGGGTCATGGGTGCAGTTAATCCCACGATCCCACGTCCCACCCCCTCGGCTTCGTAGCCCGAGGGCTATAAGTAGGGGGAGGGAAGGGTGCGGCGGAGATCGCGCCCCCCTCCCACACTCTCTTCCTCCTCTTGCTCTCTCCACCATTGCTGCGGTCGCCGCTCCATGCTTGCCGTGGTGCTGCCGCCGTTCGCCGCTGCCGTGCTCCTCCTCCCTTCGCAGCCCCGCCTGAAGCCATGGCATGCAAGAAGGGCCGAGACTGGGACGACTCGACGGTGATTGAAGACCACATCTCCTTCCTCTAGGATACGCGCCGGGTGCCCAACGCGTGTTCGTCAAGGCGCGGGTGCCGCCGGCGGAGGAGATTTCGCCGGCGCCGAAGGGGAACGAGCAGGTCGTCTTTCGCTCGCACTTTCTCCATGGCTTCGGCCTTCCAGTGAGAGGCTTCCTCCGCTCGTTCCCCGACTTCAACCATCTCCAACCGCATCATCTGACGCCCAACACCGTGACCCTGCTCTCCGCCTTCATCACAGCGTGCGAGGGCTACATCAGCATCCTCCCCACACTCGAGCTGCGGGGAGCATTCTTCTATGGCAAACTCGGCACCTCCTCCAAGGACACGGCGGCCGAATGCGGCGGGTTCATCACCGAGCGCCAGCCGGCGAAGAGGAATGCCTTCCCTGTCATCAAACTGTCACAGTTAGTAAAACTATGGTAGCAGTCTTATTTTTATGTCGAGAACGTCAATCCGGATGTTGACTTCATCAACCTGCCGGCCTACGAGGCCGGCCCCCAGTCGGGCTTCGGCACAACTGGGGCTACAAGCCAAAGCCGGTGTCGGCGGACGCAGCAGCCACCATCGGCCGACTCCGGGTGCTCCCGGAGTCGGAGGGCCTCGTGGCCTCCGACCTCCTTATCGCCTTCATCGAGCGTCGGGTCCACCCGCTCCAGGGCCGCCCTCATCTGATCTGTCGGATGAGCGGGCACCGCGATCCAAGCAGGTTGTGCATGAGGGAGATGCCGACTGTTGAGGTCGCGAGGATGGTGAACGAGATCTCCGACCTCAAGGTTTCGGAGGGAGATTGGCGGTTCGGGAAGCGGCCGTGTTCTTGTGACGACCCGCCGCCTGCCGTAAGTCCATTGATTTCTTCTTTTAGCTCTGACTTTTATTATTGTTCCTTGTGTAACGCAACTCTTTTTCTGGATCGCAGATTTATATGTCTGAGGCGACGGCCGCCATCATGGGGCTGGGTGGTGACTACCTGCCAGACAGGGCAGTGAGCGATGTGGACGACCCCGACATGGGGGAGGCCGCCTTGGCGAATAACACAGCAGGTGGCGGCGACGAAGCAGGCGGCTCCGAGGAGGGCGGCGGCGTGGAGACCTGGCCTAACGACGACGATGATGAAGACGAGCCGCGCCCCGCTCGGAGCACTGCCAACACCGGCGCAGGCCCCTCTACTGGGCCGCCGCCCGAGGCGGCAAGCGCAAGCGAAAGCAAGGCGCTGCCCTGTTTGGGAGTGCACCAAAGAAGCCCAAGAACCCGGTCGCAGCGACCAGGCGGAAAGAAGTCGCGGCCATGGTGGCCAAGTACCAGAGGCAGCCGAAGGTGCCATTCATGGTGTCGGCGTAAGTATCCTTCTCATGTTTCCACCTCTTTGCCGATCTTGCCTAAAAACTTTTTGTCTTGTTTTCCCATCTCAGGGCCTCGCTCACCCTTGAGAAATCGGCCGCCGCTTCGGTCATTAGGTCGGCGGAAACCTCCACCACCAGCCGACGGATCGACCCGGCCGCCGACCTCCAGGAGGTGCAGGAGTGGAACACGCGGGAGGCGCGTGAGGAAGAGGAAGGACAAGGCTGCCGTATCTGTGGTGAGGAAGCTGGTGCAAGCAAAGACCGAAGCCGCAGAGAAGGAGCGGCTTGTAGAGGCCGCATGTCGCCAGGAGCCGCTGCTCGTGACTCCCTTGAACTCTGCGCCACCTCCGCCGGAGTTTGTGGCAACGACTGGGGGAACCGGTGACGAGCAGGCGGTCATGGAGAGTGAGGGCGGCGACGTGGCCATGCCGGACGTCATCGTGTTGCCTCCACCACCAACTGGCGGACCGCAGGATGAGAAGCCGGCCGCTTCGCCGTTGCCACCAGCTGGGGACGTGGTGGTGACGGACTTGACTCCTGGGCTCCGCACACCCGTACGCCGCCGTCTTGAGAAAGCGGCCTCGGCACCGCGGCCACTGGAGGCCGGTGCCGCAAGCTCATTGGTCCCCAACACCAAGGCAACCAGCGCCTCGCCTGCTGGCTGGATACGCGGGGGCGGGACGGGTGCCCTGAACCAGGCGTCCCTCGATTTTCAGGCCAAGCTCCGGGCCGAAGCCGAAGCCCTCAAGCGCTGCAACGAGGCATTCCTGGATTCGCGGGAAGCCATCCGCGTAAGTTTCCCACTTTTCTTTGTTTTGATCTTCTTGCATCCTTCGTGGGGGCGTGCTAGTGCACCCACTAGGTGTAGTCCCCAAGTTTCGGGCCGGCTGCTAAGCAGGCGGTCCGGAACTTCAACTTGTCGGTGTCAAATGCTAACTTATCTGATATCCCTTCTGCAGGACTACCACAATCTTCACGCGGCCACCTTCAACTCCAGGGTTCGGGAGCTGGAAAAACAGACCGCCAACTTGTCTGAGAGCCCGACTAAGCTTTGATTTCCTTTCTTCGCGGGGGCGCGCTGGCGCACCCGCGGGCTGTAGTCCCCGAGGTTCGGGCCGACTGATGAGCAGTCAGGCCGAATCTTCCCAGTGACTTTATTTTTGCTGGCAACTTCTTCTCTACGGGGGCGCGATAGCGCACCCGCGGGCTGGAGTCCCTGAGATTCGGGCCGACTGCTGAGCAGTCGGGTCAGATCTCCCTAGCAACTGCATCCCTCTTTGTTATTAGACTGATATTCTTTCTTCTTTCTTTTCTTCAGAGGCCAACGCTGCCCTGCAACAGGAGCTAGGCGAAGCCAACACTGCCCTACGCGGCAAGGAGGCGGAGTGCAGCAAGCTGACCGAGGAGCGTGACCGGCTGGTCGCTTAGCTTGCGGAGCAGGCAAAAGCTCTCAAGACGGCCCAACAGGAGGCAAAGGGGAAGGAGACCGACCTCCTTGCTGAATTCGAGGTCGAGCGCTCCGCCTGGGCCGACAAGGAGGTGCAGATGACTGCCTGCTTCAGCAGCATCGAAGACTTGGTCGATGGTAAGCTTCATTTTCTTCGTTTCTTGTTTTGACCTGCCGGCCCTTATCTAGACTGACTGCTAGTTTCTGACTTTGGCTTTTCTTGCCTTCTATCCGAGCATACTTCTTCCCGGGCCACTCCGTTGCCGCGAACTAGATCATTGAGGCCCAGCACGAGGAGCGGAGGGCAGAAGGCGTGCAGATTACCGCTGACGCCACCCGGACCCTCAACGAGCAAATCCTCAACATCCAGGCCCGTCTTTGGCCCGCCCATCAAATGATGCGCCATCTTCAGCGTGTTGGGGCCCAGGCGATTTCCGCCCTCTGGCTAGGCGTGCAGGCTCCGCGCACCCCTAGTTGGACTGTCGACTGGCTGGAGGTGGCGGCCGGCCACCTGGAGGCCTGGAAGGGTTCTGCAGCCAGGGCAGGAGCGTGCTGAGCCCTGGAGTTCGTCAAGGCGTGGTATCCCTGGCTAGATCTAGTCCAGTTGACCATGTTTCGGTTGGAGGTGTAGGAGGAGCTGGTGGCGGTGGAGGCCGAGCTTATCAGCAGAGCGGCGGGAATCGCCGACTATACCCACACCAGCGTGTTCATCCCGGAGGTGGTCGAAGAAGGTGCCGAAGCAACGCTAGAGTGTCTCGGGCTGAACCCAAAGGACAGCGAGGATTCGGCTGAAGTGATCGACTCCAGCGACGAAGGGGAGGAGGAGGAGGATTAGGAGGAGGAGGACGAAGATGATGTGCCGAAGGCTGGAGCGGACGGTCAACCTCATCCTGATCGTGCCTTAAGCAATGATCCACGCTCCAAGGCGCCGACCGCTGCTGGAGGCGGCCAGGCGGAGACCGACCAACCGCCCGTTCCACCAACGTACGCCACCGACTCTGCCGTCCAGCCGTCCACCACCCCGACTGGTGTCGCCGCCTCCATCGTCCAACTGGAGCCTTCTGCTGCACCCACCGGCACCGCCAACTCCAACATCCAGCCGGAGCCCTCTGCTGCACCAACCGGCACTGCCGACCCCACCGTCCAGCCGGAGCCTTCTGCTGTCCCTTAGGTTTTTTCTTTTCATGCTTGCTAGTCTGGACAATTCGGTTAACTTTGCACAATTCCACCCTCAGGGTGTACATCAAACTCTGCTGAATGCTGGCCGATAGGCCTTTATCTTATATAAATATTTATTGCAATTTATGCTTTGCTTTGATTGCTTCTAACTCTTCTTGCTTTAAGCTCCTTTGCCTCCCTCCCTTGGCTATTCTCTTGCCAGCCGAGCAGCCGCTCTGCGGACTGTGGCTGAGTTGAGTACTTAGCTTTTAAGGGAGAGCAAGTAATTAGCCGTTCAGAGTGTTGGCAAGGCAAGCAGAAGCTGGCCGGCCGGCTGCCTGCAGCCGGTCGAACGGGTGCGATGCCGGCCTTGACTATATGCGTTCTTTCCTTAGCCATTTTTCATGTGGGCACCGTTTTGCATCCCTTGCCCGCCATTAAGTCGCTCTGCAAGCTGCGGCTTCTGGCAAAGGAAGTTTTTTGGTGCTAACGCACTACTTGTTCGGCTGCAGGAGGCGGCATATAGCAGAAGGCGGCGAGCCTCCGGGCTGACTGGTCGAACCCGGTGCCAAGCAGAAATAATAAAACAATACATACTCATAGGCATAACACTTATCATATAGATAGAAGAGGGTAGTCCCCGAGTTCTTCTCGGGGGACCCGGAGCCTTCATACATAATACAAAAGGTAGCGTGATACATACTGCTCTCAACTGTAAAATCTTCGGAGGAGGTTTGCGTTCCATGGCCTCTCTGTCTCCTTGCCTGAATCATCTCTTTTGCATGATCTGGGCTTCTGGGCATCGATCAGATAGTAGGAATCGTTGCCCAACACCTCGCTGATGATGAAAGGGCCTTCCCAAGGTGCCGAGAGCTTGTGCTGGCCGGCTGTTCGCTGGATCAGCCGGAGCACAAGGTCTCCCTCTTGGAAGGATCATGGCTTCACCTTGCGGTTGTAGTATCGGCACAGACTCTGCTGGTAGATGGCAGACCGGCTGAGTGCCAATAGCCGGCCCTCCTCCAGCAGGTCGACACCATTTTCTCGTGCTTCCTTGGCATCCGCTAAGGGAGTCCAGGATAAGGGGGTATCCGGACAGCCGGACTATATACTTTGGCCGGACTGTAGGACTATGAAGATACAAGATTGAAGACTTCGTCCCGTGTCCGGATGGGACTCTCCTTTGCCTGGAAGGCAAGCTTGGCGATTCAGATGTTAGATCTCTTTCTCTATAACCAACTCTATGTAACCCTAGCCCCCTCCAGTGTCTATATAAATAGGAGGGTTTAGTCCGTAGGACAAGGACAATCTTAATCATAGGCTAGCTTCTAGGGTTTAGCCTCTACGATCTCGTGGTAGATCAACTCTTGTAATACTCATATCATCAAGATCAATCAAGCAGGAAGTAGGGTACTACCTCCATCGAGAGGGCCCGAACCTGGGTAAACATCATGTCCCCAGTCTCATGTTATCATTAGCCTTAGACGCACCGTTCGGGACCCCCTTCCTGTGATCCGCCGGTTTTGACACCGACATTGGTGCTTTCATTGCGAGTTCCACGTCGTCGCGATAAGGCTTGATGGCCCGTCTCGTTGTCAAGGACAAGATCACCTTTGGGGGGAGCCCTGGCCCTAGGCCAAACTTTCCGGCTGGGCGGCTTTGTCATGACCGTCCGATCGGCTGTCATGCTGACGATGACTTCTTAGGTCATCAAAAACAACCTCCACGTCGATTCGGAACTCGCCGAACAGATGGACCCAATGGAGCTCTCCTCCCTTAATGAGCTCTTGGATCGCATCGCCGCTTTCGGCGTCGCTATGGACTATGACCGGATCAGGCTTAAACGCGACCAAAGGGAGAAGTACTCTCCACCAGTCACCCATGAGATAGCGGTAGTGGAAGAGCATCATGCAAATTCTCCCTCTATTTTGAGGACGAACTATGTCCGGATTTCCGAGCTCTCTGAGCCGGACACCCGCTCGCGGGTGAACATGACCCAAACCCCGAATTCAGAATCGGGTGGCGGGCTGAAGAAATTGGGTAACATCCTGGAGCCCGAGCCGTTAAACTCGGAAGCTTCTTGGCCCCTGGGTCTCAGAATGGGTCAGAATTCGAATTCAAAATCAGCCACCCACCTAGATTTATTCAATCTTTCGCATATCAGACAAGAGCCCCAAGAGACAGTACATCATTACTAGGCCAGATTCCTCCTTGTGATAAACAAGGTCAAGGACTGTCGCGAGGAAGACGCAATCTCCCTCTTTTGCAAAAATTGCACGGACAAAGGTATCCTCAGCGTTATAGGTCGCCGTGACATAGTACACTTTGCTGACTTAGCGGCCATAGTGCAGAAATATTGCGCAATGGAAAGCGCTTGGAAAACCCAAACAAATTTCTGGGATAATCCGGCTCTCACTAAAACCTTCGTCCGAACTAAAAGGCCAAACTTTCGTAAGTTACCCGATTCAATTACCAAAAAATCAAAGCCCGATGCAAGGCGTGGAACCGTATTGGAGGAATGGCTCAATGGGCCATGCAAAATTCACAGCACACCGGATACCACGCCAACACATAGCCTTAGAGCATGTTGGACACTCCGGCATCTAGAAAAGAGCGGCGAGGATCTCCTCATAAACCACACATCAGAGCAACATCCCACCGGAAATAACAATACAATATTGATAGTCTTCGAGACTTTCGCCTCAAATAATAGGCGCTAGCGAGCTCAATGCAGTCTCGCCGAAGTTTTCCACATGGGAACAATAAATCCGTGGAACGACACGGCTATAACTTATAATGCCAGTGACGAACCTCAATTCCGAACAGTCCGGGCACTAGCCGCTTTGGTCCTTAGTCCAATCGTGGACGGCTTTCGGCTCACTAAAGTGCTCATGGACGACGGAAGCGGACTAAACCTCATCCACAAGGAAACCCTCAACAAGATGGAAATTGACAAGAGCCGCATTGAGCGAAGTAGCACGACCTTCAGGGGAATCATCCCTAGTCGGGAGGCGTGATGTGCAGTAAAAATCACACTGGATGTGGTATTCGGCACGCCAGAGAATTACAGGACCGAAGAAATTACATTCCAAGTGGCCCCGTTCAGCAGCGGATACCACGCCCTCTTAGGGCAGGACGCATTCATGAGCTTCCAAGCTATACCCCATTACGGGTACATGGAGCTCAAAATGCCCGGGCCCAATTGAGTAATCACTCTAGCTAGTGATCCGGACGTCGCACTCCGCGTCGAAAATAAAACTGCCGCACTAGCCCTAGAGGCATTATCAGAAGCCCTCGCGGCCGAAGAACTGACAACGCTGCGAGCCACAGTGGACAGAGACGACGTGATACTCGACAAGCGACCCAAGTCCACCTCTTTCAAACCCGGAGACGAGATAGTCAAATTCCAGGTCCACCCAAAGGACCCTACAAACACAACTTCCATTGGGACACAGTTGAACCCCACAATAGACGCTGCACTGCGAGATTTCCTGCGTGAGAATTGGGATATTTTCGCCTGACATCCTTCAGACATGCTGGGAATCCCACGCAGGCTGGCCAAACACAGCCTCAATATACTAAAAGGATACAAGCCAGTCAAGCAGACTCTTAGGCGCTTCTTGGAGCCTAAGCGGCAAGCCATGGGAGAAGAGCTAGCCAAGCTACTCGAGGCCGGATTCATCAGAGACATTAAACATCTGGATTGGCTAGCAAACCTGGTAATGGTACCAAAGAAGGACAAATCCTGGCGCCTATGTGTCGATTTCAAGGACCTCAATAAGGCTTGCCCCAAGGATCCCTTCCCCCTCCCCCGCATTGATCAAATCATCTACGCCACCGCAAGACACGACTCATTGTGTTTCCTCGACGCATATTCCAGATACCATCAAATCAAGATGGCGGAGTCCTACCAAGCCGCAACAGCCTTCATTACGCCATACGGACCCTTCTGTTTCAACACCATGCCTTTCGGGCTCAAAAACGCCGACGCAACCTATCAACGTATGATTCACACATGCCTGGAAAAACAAATCGGCAAAACATTAGAGGCTTACGTAGACGACGTGGTCATTAAAACAAGACACATTGAAACTTTAATAGATGACTTGAGGCTCACGTTCAACAACCTCCGAACATATGACATCAAGCTCAACCCGGAGAAATGTGTCTTTGGTGTACCCTCCGGGAAATTGCTCGGCTTCATCGTTTCTAATACAGGAATTGAAGCAAATCCGGCAAAAATCCGAGCTCTTTCATAGTTGGCTATCCCAACAGACCTCAAGCAGATTCAGAAACTAACCGGATGTGTGGCTGCCTTAAGCCGCTTCATCTCCCGATTAGGAGAAAAGTCACTACCTCTTTATCGCCTTCTTCGACGCACCAAACACTTCGAGTGGACGGATGCGGCCATGGCCGGACTGGAAGAAATAAAGGCACTCTTGTCCTGCAACCCAGTCCTGACTGCGCCAAATACTGGCAAGCCCATGCTATTATACATAGCGGCAACACACCAAGTTGTAAGCGCACTGCTCATCGTTGAACGAGAAGCAGACGGACACAAGTTCCCGCTCCAAAAGCCGGTATATTACGTGTCCACTGTCCTCACTCCATGGAAATCTCAGTACCCACACTATCAAACGATAGCGTACGTGGTCTTCATGGCATCCCGGAAGCTACGACATTACTTTCAAGAGTGTTCAATTATGGTGGCCTCCGAAGTACCACTAAATGATATAATAAATAACTGTGACGCAACAAGCCAAATTGCTAAATGGGATATCGAGCTCCTTCCGTTTGACATTACATACAAACCACGACGGGCCGTTAAGTCGCAAGTACTGGCTGACTTTGTCGCCAAATGGACAGAAGTTGAACTCCCTAAAGAGTACGGCGCGTACTCCAATTGGATCATGCACTTCAACGGCTCTAAAATGCTGACCGGATTGGGAGCGGGTGTTGTCCTAACATCCCCCACCGGAGACACGGTCCAATACATACTCCAAATATTATACGCAGACTTCAACAACGCATATGAATACGAGGCTCTGTTGCATGGTCTTCGGATGGCAGTCTCCATGGGCATCCAATGCCTCGAAGTACGTGGGGACTCGAACCTCGCAATATCTTAGATAAATGGAGACTTTGATGCCAAGGATCCGAAAATGGCGGCTTATCGTAATGCCGTCCTCAAAATGCCAGCTTGGTTCGAGGGGCTCGAATTCCACGATGTGGTCAGAGAAAATAATCAAGCGGCGGATATCCTCGCCCGCATCGGCGCTAAACGCGACCCCGTCCCACCTAATATATTCTTGGAAAGGCTGTTCAAACCGTCCGTGGTATGGGAAGGGGAGTCCAGCAATATTGGTCCAGCTCTGAATACAAGCCCAGATTCCGAACCATCTGACGTAATCGGAGGCTGTGCCACCGAAATAACACCTTCGGCCCATGAAATCATGGTTGTCATCGCCTCGTGGACCGAGCCCTTCTTAGCCTACCTAAATAGGCAAGAGCTCCCTGAGGACCAAAATGAGGCACGTTGTATTGTGCGATGTTCTAAGGCCTACAAAGTCCATGAAGGAGAGCTATACAAGAAAAGCACCACCGGAGTGCTCCAAAGATGCATCTCCGAAGAGGAAGGGCGGCAGCTCTTAGTCGAAATCCATTCCGGACTCGGCGGGCACCACGCTGCAGCTCGGGCACTTGTAACCAAGGCCTTCCGTACAGGTTTTTACTGGCCGACAGCCCGGGCAGATGCACAGGACCTTGTCCAACATTGCGTTGGTTGCCAACTCTTCACCAATCAGAGCTATATACCCCCTACCGCTCTCCAAACAATCCCCATAACTTGGCCCTGTCGGATTTCGGGTTCCGGCAAACCCTTAAGGTTCGAACTCTGGGGTGCGCGCGATCACTCCCCCTACCAACTCACGTCTCGTCGCCTCGCAAAGGATCTAGGCTACCCGAAGAACAACACAAGGGACGCAAGGTTTATACTAGTTCGGACCACCATTGTGGTGTAATACCCTACTCTAGTTTGTGGTGTGGTGGATTGCCTTAGGGGCTGATGATGAACAATACAAGGGAAGAACTGCCTCATGAGGGGAGGAGTTCTTGTGTTGGTGGGTCTGGCTAAAGCCCTTCATATTAGGATCCGATCCCCCCATGCTATGGTGGCTAGTCCTATTTATAGAGCAAGGCCCTGGTCCTCTTCCCAAATATTGAGCGGGAAGGGCGCCAACAATTGGCCATTTTGAAGGGGAACATCTAGTATACTTATCCTGACTAAAGTTGGTCCTCGCCTGCCAAAGACTCTGACGATGACGCCTTCCTGGGCTCCACGATGACCTCCATCCTGCCGTTCTGCTGGTCTTGGTCTTGTTGCACCGAAATGGTTGCCTTTGCTTGATACCCTCGCCTGCGCTTGCCCCCTTTGCACCAAAGAGGAAACAAGGACTCTGCGCAGGCCGGCGCCCACCTGGCGCCCGCCTGGCTTCGGTCGTCATGGCTTGCGTCATGGGCACCTCGTGAGGTACCCTGCCTTGAACTCTCCGCCTCCTCGCGAGCCAGCCTGACGAGGCTGCGCCTGAGGAAGCTTCCTGTCGTCTGCCGCGCGAGGCTTGGCCCCTCGCGAGGGTCTTGAGCTTATGTTGACGAAGATGGGCCATACTGGGCCACTCCTTGAGCCGCACCGCAGGCCGCAGGAAGGCAAGTCTGGGTACCCCCGTTCCCAGAATGCCAAAAGTAGCCCCCGGGCCCAAGGCGCGCCCAGACTTGGCTTAGCAGAGAAGCGAAGGGGCAAGTGCGAAGCGCCACGGACCCCATAGCTTGCGGCCTTGGGTGCCGCGTGGCGGTTGATTGGACGTGGGCATCCCCGCTTCCCACCACTACAAGAAATATGTCAACTTATGACCACCACTATTGGTCACTGAAAGGTCACAAATTTCCATTTATGACTTTTTGTGACCAAAAACATAAGGTCAAAAGCTGGGCATCGTAAACTGACTATAGCGACCTTTCTTCTGGAATGGTCGCAAATGTTTATGACCAAAATACGTCTACTGTGGCGTTTTGGTCACTAGCAACCTCCCCAGGCCACGTAGGCATCCAGCGTGGCAATCTGACGTGGCACAAGATTCAGCCCGGTCCAATTCGATTTTCTACATGGGCCGAGCCCATTAATTCAGCCCATTTATTGTTTTTTTCTTGCAATTTGGGTAAGCTACACGGGCCAGGCCCTATAATTCGGCCTTTTTATTTCTGGGTTGTGGCCCTTATTTTCCTTTTTCAAATGGGTCCCAATTGTCAGGTTCTGACAAGCAGGTCCCAATTTGTGGAACTTTGTTGTCATGCCCATGTCCCTCATATTTCAATATGCCAATAATTAAACAACCAATATTTAAATCAAAATAGACAGAAAACAGGTGTAACAAGCCGATTCTAATATACAAATATGATCAATCTGTTACATCAACAAGAAGCAACAATCTGTTACATCAACAAGAAGCAACAATATGTTACATCAACACATACAAATGCGATCACAGTATAACAAACTCTACAGGTGTCTTTTGACAGCTTCAAGTGGCCCTTCATGGCGGCAGGAAGATGGTTCCTATCACCCTTCATGGGCATCGGAGTGATGCAGCTGAACGTGGCAGGGAAAAGGATTACCTGCAAAAGCCAAATTTATACAAGATATCAGCCTTTCAGTCATGCAGAATATCAGAGACACATGCTTCATCACTACAGGGCATGGAAACGTAAAATGCATTTTTTACAAAGGGCTTACAATTGTAAATTTACTATCCACAAAATTAAATTAGACAAAACAAATAAAACAGTGAGGTGCAAAAGATGTCAGCCTTAGTGTTTCTACTTCCTACAACTGACTGAGACCATGCTGTTTCAACCTTTTGTAGAACACACTGTTCTCTAACAGTATATATTGAGCATGCTACAGCAGAAGCTTGAATTTATGGTTTCTATACTTCTACATTATACATCCTCAGTAATATAGACCAGTTTGTTAAACTTCAGAGGTTGAGATCAAGGCCTGTCAACTAAATCATATATATGCATTAAAAAACAAGGCCATATGGACCAATGCATCATAATTATCAGTTTAAACATCAGCAAAGGAATTAAGTAAACTATTGTGCTGGATCACTATCATTATTGTTCCATAGAGTTTATCTATACATTGTCCACTAATTCATGAGGATTGATGCAATCGATGCTGGCTTGGCAACCATAGTAGTTTAGGCACAACAGTGTAAACCCACACAAATGCTACTAATTCCATCATATCAAGGACCATTTTATCAGGTCCATGTGTATACTACTCACTACAAGAAGCAACATGACAGCAGTATCACCATGATCATCAAAAAAGGAACAACTTTTCCTCTGCTCAAGCCAGCCTCAAACAACACCATAGCAATCAAATTTTCAAATAATGAACCAAGACATGTCCAGAACAATCCAAAGTTTGTTGTGCACGTGAGATGAGATGAGATGACATGACATGAGCTCACCACACCAAGTCATGTGGTTGGAGGAGTAGGGAGCAGCCATGAGGCCTCGTCATCCACCTGCGGGAGCAGCAACAACTCATCCAAATCAGATCTAAGCAACCTGCACAAAAAACAAAACAAATCAAACCAAAGGCAGGAATCACAATGAGACAGGAGAAGGGATTCTATCCCAAGATAGCAACCCGAAAAACAAAAAACATGATTAGGGAGCTGGTACATAAGAAAGGAATTCATGCATGAATGACATATACAACTTAAAAATCAGGATATGAAATATTATTAGAATTGCATATTAGATGGCTGCAAGATAACTGTTGCTTCATATAAAGTAACTAGTGGAACTCATGTAGTATTGTTTCTGTTCATTCAGTTAACAATGGTAGAGTAATTTTAGGCAACCTTGAGTACCAAATGACATTGTCTCTTAAAATTTATCTAATACCAGTTAACATATGCATGCAACTGTAAACATGACCACGCAGAGCTACTAAACAGGCATGGAATGGGAGAGGCAACGCCAGTTGGTGTGGTCGTCGATGACGAGGCCGGCGGCGGCCGTTGGCGTCGATAGTAGTCAACCCGACATCCTGGTGCTCGAGTGACGACGGATCTGGGAGGGAGAACGGACGAGGTGAGTAAGAGAGAGGAGATTTGGGATTATCCAAATGAGGAGAAGTGGAGGGACTCACCTGAACCGGTGGAGCAAGTGACGAAACTGAACTGGTGGTGCTCCTCCTAGGCCTCCATGGATGATCTGATGCCCGCGGGATCTTCTCCATGGCCGGCCCCTTCCTTCACAAAACCATATCGGGTCTCTTCACGAACATGCAAGAAAA
>NC_041383.1:115607884-115676968 GCF_002162155.2 Triticum dicoccoides
GTCATGAGCGAGGGGGGAGCACGGATCCGACCGCAGCCGTGGGAGAGAATGGAAGGTGAGGGGTTGACGGCGGCCAGGGTTGGGGGAGAGGAAGGAGGATGGTGGCGGCGGCGGCTGGGTGGTTGGGGATCGAGAGATTGAGAAGGAGCGAGAGGGTTGGGGGGTGGCGGCTGTGGGACGAGAGGGAAGAGTGGATCGAGGGAGAGGTGGGGATCCAGAAGTTAGGGTTTGGGTGAGAGGGTAAGGGGGCGAGGGCTGCCGTTGGATCCAGAAGCATCCAACGGTGGTTGACGCATGATCCGCGTGATATACCTATGGACCAATCAGAGCGCACCAAATAATTTGAAGATCTTTTGACCATATAAATTGGTCATGATTGATTACATACAAATTTTTCATTCCATTTTTCAATGCTCAAAATGAGTTTTTTGGTGAAAGACATATAAAATAGTTGTTTAAATGATATCATATTTTGCACAAGTTTACATCTTAGATTGGCAAACAACATTGACAAAGGGAGTTTCCATTTTCTATGCACAGAAAATTCCATTTCCATTTTCCGAGTGCCCGAAATGAGTTTTTTTGTGAAGAACCTACCATATATTTGTTGCAAAATTGGACCGAATCATTTTTATAAAATACTAGGCCATATTTAATGCACAATTGACAAAATGGTTGGGTGTAAAAAGGTTTGATCCACCTCTCGTGAAAAAGACAAATTTCCGCCGATTCAGTTGGAAGCGGGTCAAATTTTAACTGCAGCTGCCTCATAGTTTGCTATTTATTTTTTACAAAAAATCATTTCTAGGTACATAAGTATCTATTTAATCAGAGAAACACCAAAAGTTTTCCAAGATTCAACCACTAGCTAGGAACGGTCAAGCCCGCCGTTTTGACGGCATTTTGGAACGGGCATAAAAAATTCAAAAAAAACAAAAAATTGGGAAACCTTCGCATTGTGTCATCATATGTGGCCAAGTTCCTAGGAAAAATAACAAACTTGTAATTCGACAATTATTTTAAAAAAGTGTTCTCAGAAACGAGCTATCACGTGTGGAGATCAATGGCTTTCAAGCCAAAATGATCAATCTTATGGCCACAATCATGGCATAGTTTGTTCAAATGATCTCATATTGTGCACAAGGGTGCGTATTGGAATGGCAAACAATGTTGCCTAAGGAAGTTTTCATTTTTGTTGGACGAAAAAACCATTTTCCATTTTTCGAGTGCCCGAAAGGAGGTTTTTTTGTGAAGGAACTACCAAATAATTGTTGCAAAATTGGACCGAATCATTTTTATAAAATACTAGGCCATATTTAATGCACAATTGACAAAATGGTCTGGTGTAAATTTTTTTGATCCACCTCTCGTGTAAAAGACAAATTTCCGCCGATTCAGTTGGAAGCGGGTCAAATTTGAACTGCAGCTGCCTCATAGTTTGCTATTTATTTTTTCCAAAAATCATTTCTAGTTACATAAGGACCTATTTAATCATAAATACATGGTTTGGTGGCGATACGTCGAGGTTTGGGCGGTGGCCGAGGGCCCCAACTCTAGAGCGCGTAAACTCGCATGCCCGCCGCGTGGTCACCACGTGACCGTGGCGTTCCCATATGTTCTGGGCGGCCTAGGCATGTCTAGTGGGTTGGGCACTCCCCAGATTGGTGCTAGGAAGAAAATTACAACATAAGATTCTCACGAGGAGACCAATCGATTCTCAAACATGAATTAGCAGGCAAGTGTTTGATTAGCGGTACGGGAAATGTACATGGCTAATGGGCGTGAGTTTTGGCTGAGGATGATCAGTTACTAAGAAGACCGTTTTCACAAATTTTCAGCTCAAAAGGAGGAGCCTAGGTGGTACTTGCTTTGCAAACCACCACACTGGACATAAATACGAATGTTGAAGCTCGGCTCAAAATAATGAATGGATTGAGCTGGCATTTGGTGGAGGATGGTTATTTGGGCATAGGAAAGCACTATAGAAAATGGATACTATTTGGACATGCCAAAGTGGTACTTCCTTCACAAACTGTTACTCTAAACATAATAGGAAAATGAATATTTTTGAATTATTTTTGAACTAGGCAAGGAAGGTTTTTACATATTTGACGAAGATATGACCCAAAAAATTTATGAGATTTTTTTGGGAATTTTGGGAATGAAAGAAATATAGGTTGCTTCACAACCTAGGGCAAAAACTGCCACATGGACATGACACATAGGCAAAACTGATGAGGTGGCGCCTAGTCATAGCAACCCACCACAATTTACAAGGCTATGACCATCTATATTGGTCGTTAACAACTAGAAATAAGGCAGCGGACTAGCGCTGTTAGCTTTATGACCATTTCATGTAAGGAAATTATGACCTTTTTGACCAAAATGGTCGCAATGGTTTAGGGTTTGGAGCCCCTCGAACAGCTTTTGACCAATTGGTCTCAAATGGTCATAAATCTATGACCAATTCTTCCAGGGTCACTGACAGAAGGTCATAAGTTGACATATTTCTTGTAGTGCACGACGCCTCGGCAACCGCACGACTTGACAAGTCCCTGCATGCGAAACGGGTCATGATTACTTGTGATCGTGGAGGCCGACGGTTGGCCTCCTCCGGCTATATGTACGGAATGGCGCGAGCCCTTCCAGTCCATCCCTTCCTGCTACTCTTCTTCTTCTTCCCGGCCACTCGCCATCCCCATGGCCCCGCCGAAGAGGTTCTCGGCCGCGGAGAAGGGAAAAGCCCGTCAGGAAGGGCGTGGCTCTCCCCCGGCCAAGCGTGGCCGGGGCCACCCCCGCAAACATCCTACGACTTCTGCGGCGGCTTCCCGTGGTCGTGGAAGCAGTCCTCTGAGCGGCTATGGGCGCCCGGCTGCCGATGGGAGGTACGTTGTAGCTGCGCGACTCCCTAGGCCGCGTTCTCGCTCTGCGGTGGTGCTGCTGGAGTTTGTCGTGTGGTCAGCGGACCCGACCAGCACCTGGCTCCAGCTCCCTCGCTTCTTTGTAGGTGAACTCTCGGCTTGTGCTCCGGGCGGCCTTTGGTTTCAGGCAGATGGTTGCTGCAGCAAGGCCTCCTGGGCCACGCTGGAGGTCTCCGGCACCGTGGAGGTGGCCCTGACCCGCAGCTGGCAAACATTTTCCCGTGCACGCGGCCTGAGCCGATGGTGCACCCTGCACTTCAAGTTCGACGACAACGCCACCCTCTACGTGAGGGTGTTCGGGGAAGACGGCCGCTGCGCTGGGTGCTTCCCCGAAGACGATGACCGCGGCCATGCGCCCAGCCCCGGCATTGATCAGGATGAAGGTGGTGGCAGGCGTGCGGGCAGCGGTGCCCGAGGCCCGCCAAGCTTTGGTGACTCCCCTTCAGACGGCAGCTCCTCCAGCGGTGGTCGCGACCAGCCCCTGCGCCGTCGCGCCCGCCTGGGGGAAGGTAGTGGGTCGGCTCGCCACCGCGCCTCGGTGAAGCGGGAGATGGAATCCAACTGAGCTCCGGAGGCAGTACGAGCCTTCGCCGTGAGCCGGTGCCAGGCAAGCCGTGCCCATTTTGCTTTTCTTCCTTCCCTGCGCAAAAAGAAGGTAGTCTGGGGCCCCGCGGGGACGTGTTAAATTGTTGTTGTTTAATTATCACGCTGTTCCTGCTATTTCTGCGCCATGTTTTTGTTCCGCGTGCTTATGTGCGGAAATTACTTAGCTTGGGGAAGCTCGTCGTGGTCTTCGCCTCCTGAGGGTAGGGCCTCACTGCGCGTCTTGTGTCCTGCAAGGGTTAGTCAGTAGGGGTAGTTTCCAACCTTGGTAGCGGGGACAACCAACCCAGGTCCCATGATCGCGTCGCGATGCCCGTGGGGCATGGACTGGGAGGGGTGCTCCCGCAGCGTATTTAGATAGGTAAGTTTCAAACCACCGAGGCAGAAAACACTCGCGAGGGTGCCCTTGTTCCTCCCTAGCGAGACTTGCACGAGAGAAAACAAAGCAAACGAGCGAAAAGGACAAAGGGTCGCCAGCTAGAGACGGTAACAACTTCAATAAAACTTCAAATAGGAACAAACAAACCAACTATAGATAGCAAATGAAAAAGCCGCGTCCGGCACCTAATCTAGTCTTCAACGTATTCTCACCAGCGCAGAGCTAAGTGCTGCCACTGGGCGTGGGCGGGAGCCCCCGAGGCCCAAGGGCGGCACTCCGAAGACTCCGGGGCGTGTACAGCCCCACTCATTATTATGTGAGAGTGTCACGGGCGGCGAGCTTCACAGGCATTTGCCTTCTTCACAGGCACCGGGCCTTTTCCAAAATGCAGCAGCTTCACAGGCATTCACCTTCTTCACAGGCACCGGGCCTTTTCCAAAATGCAGCAGCTTCACAGACATTCGCCTTCTTCACAGGCACCGGGCCTTTTCCAAAATGCAGCAGCTTAACAGGCATTCGCCTTCTTCACAGGCACCGGGCCTTTTCCAAAATACGATAGCTTCACAGGCATTCGCCTTCTTCACAGGCACAGGGCCTTGCTCAGGGGTAGAACCTCCGGAGATGCTGGATGTTCCACGTGTTCTGGACAGGCACCCCCTCCTGGGTCTCCAAGCGCGCTGAGCCGGGCCTGGAAACATGAACAAACTTGAATGGGCCCTCCCACATGGGAGAGAGCTTATGCAGCCCCTCCCTAGAGAGAACCCGTCTGAGCACGAGGTCCCCTGCCTCATGAGTCCTGGGGCGGATGTTGCGGCAGTGGTATCGCCGTAGCGCCTGCTGGTACCTTGCCGCTCGCAGTGCGGCTTCTCGACGATGTTCCTCCCCCAGCACGAGATCAGTCCCTCGCATGGCGTCCTGCTGCGCCTCGTCGAACGCCAGGACCCGTGCGGAACGACGCCTGACCTCGTGAGGGAGAACGGCCTCAGCTTCGTAGACGAGGAAGAACGGGGTCTCGCCAGTCGGCTTGGTCGCGATCGTGCGGATTGACCACACCATGGATTGGAGCTCGTCGTACCAGCCCCTGCCGCAGGCCTCCAGCTTCTTCTTGAAGGTCCTGGTTTTGAGGCCCATCAGGACCTCCGCGTTGGCTCGTTTAGCCTGGCCGTTGCTTCGGGGGTGCTCCACTAAGGCGTAGCATATCTGCGCTCCAAGGTTAGCACAGTACGTTTTGAAGAGATTGCTGGTGAACTGTGAACCTTTGTCGGTGATAATGCGGTTAGGCACTCCAAATCGGCTCACGAGGCCCTTGATAAACTTGACTGCTGAGCCCGCGGGTATGGTGCGGACAGCTTCCACCTCAACCCACCTGGTGAACTTGTCCACGACGACGTACAGGTAGCGGTAGCCCCCTAGCGCCAGAGGGAACGGGCCCAGAATGTCCAGCCCCCAAACTGCGAATGGCCAAGAGAGGGGTATGGTCTGAAGTGTCCCCGTCGGCTGATGGATCTGCTTGGCGTGGAATTGGGAGGCTTCACAAGCCTTCACCAGATCAACGGCATCACTGAGCACCATGGGCCAGTAGAACCCGCTGCGGAACGCCTTGCCAACGAGGGTCCGCGAGGATGAGTGGTGCCCACAGTCTCCATCGTGTATGTCCGCCAATAGTTCCTTCCCTTGCTCCCTGGGGATGCAACGCAGGGACACGTCATTCGGTCGCCTCCGGTAGAGCTCCCCATCCTTGATGTTGTAGGCCGTGGCCTGCCGCGCCACGCGCTCCGCGTCCTCCTCCTTCTCCGGCAGAGTCCCTTGTGCCAAGTAGTCCTTGAATTCTGCCATCCAGCATCCTTCCTGAGGCTCCAATGCCAGGAGCAGGCATGCCCCTGAGGCCGGGCCGCAGGCTGGGGCTCCCGAGGCGGGTGGCGTAGGGAGTTCCTCCCGAGGTTGCGTTGTGCTTGATAACGAGGGTGTCACCGAGGGTTTGAAGAGTCGCTCCTCGAAGACGCCAGGCTCCTGAGGGAGCCGCCTTGATGCCCTTTTGGCGATGTCGTCAGCCTCGTGATTGGTACCGCGAGGCACATGCTGCAATTCCAACCCCCAGAGATGTTTCTCCATCTTGCGGACCTCCGCGAGGTACGCTTACATGTGCTCATCCTTCGGCTCGTACACCTTGTTGGAGAAGTTGACGAGTAGTTGCGAGTCGCCCTTGACAGTGATCCATTTTACTCCCAAGGCAACGGCTGCCCTCAAGCCCGCTATCAGGCCCTCGTACTCTGCTATGTTGTTGGAAACCTTCTCCCCATGCTGGAAGCAGAGCTGCACGGCATAGTAAAGCTTGTCCTGAGTGGGGGATATCAGCACTACACCAGCCCCCGCGCCCTGCCGCGCGAACGCTCCGTCGAAGTACGTTACCCAGCCATCAGGCGCTTTGCTCCCCGGGGAGAGCGACCGGTCCTCGCCCATTTTGAGCCCTGGTGCCTCTGTCCATTCCGCCACATATTCTGCGAGCGCAGCTCCCTTAATGACCCTGGTAGTACTGAACTCTATCTAGAATGCTTGCAGTTTGATTTTCCATTCGGCAACCCTCCCCGCTGAATTGGGGCTCCTGAGTACCCTTTCAAGGGGGTAGGCTGAGACGACCTTGATGGGGTGGCCTTGAAAATAGTGCCGCAGCTTGCGCGAGGCCACCAACAGCGCGAGGAGGAGTTTTTGAGGCATTTGGTACCCTGCCCTTGCGTCCCGCAACGTCGTGCTGACGAAGTACACCGGGTGTTCGACGATATTGAGGGTGCTGGCGTGGCCCGTGTCGTCTAGAGGTGGAGGTGCCTACTGAGGCGGCAGGGCCCTTGGTCCTCGGTCACCTGAGGGAGCCTCCTCCGCTCCGGGTGCGCCCCCTTGGTGAGGCTGATCCTTCTTTGCTGAGACCGTGGTCTCTGCGAGGCCTTCCTGGCCTTGTTTTGCCTCGGCCGGGAGTGCGACGGTGGCCGAGGCCTAACGCTCCTTTCTGACTGCCACCAAGGCTGCGCTGGCAGAGTAAGGGGTGGTCGCATGGTAAAGCACCAGGGGGTCTCGTGGGTGAGGGGCCACCATCACCGGGGGGCTGGTAAGGTACCTCTTGAGGTCTTGGAATGCTTTGTCGGCCTCTTCACTCCATTCGAAGGGGCCTTTCTTATTCATCAGCTTGAAGAAAGGCAGCGCCCGCTCTCCCAGCTTGGAGATGAAACGTCCTAAAGCGGTTACACGCCCGGTGAGCTTCTGCATTTCCCTGAGGGTCTTTGGCGGGCTCATGTCCTCGACTGCCTTGACCTTCTCTGGGTTAGCCTCAATGCCCTTGTGAGATACGAGGAAGCCTAGGAGCTTGCCCGAGGGGACTCCAAACACACACTTCTCCGGGTTGAGCCGCAGGTCCACTTCACTGAGGCTCGCGAAGGTTTCTTCCAAGTCCCGTATTAGGGTCTTCGCCTACCGAGACTTCACCACAACGTCATCAACGTAAGCTTCAGCGTTCCTCCCGAGCTGTCGCCCCAGAGCGATGTGCATCAATTGCTGGAAGGTAACCCGAGAAGGCATCCAGGAGGCACATCCTCCACATCCTCCACCGCCATTTTGATCTGATGATAACCCGAGAAGGCATCCAGGAAGCACGTCAGGTCACACTCGGCGGTGGAGTCAACGATCTGGTCGATGCGAGGGAGCGGGAACGGATCCTGCGGGCAGGCTTTGTTGAGGTTGGTGAAGTCGACACACATGCGTTCCTTTCCTCCCTTCTTTGGAACGACGACAGGGTTGGCCAGCCAATCAGGGTAGCTGAAAGTGCAACTATCCCTAGGTGGTTTTGGTAAATCATAACAACATATAGCTCATTGAGCTAATGCTATTCCAAGACAAATATTTCAGGAAAGCTCAATGAATGGCATGGCATGGATGATGAAAGTGGATCCCTCAAAATATCAAGGACAAAGGATTGGCTCAAGCTCAAAAGCTCAAGACTCTTCATTTTACATTTTAGTGATCCAAGATCACATTGAGTCTATAGGAAAAGCAAATACTATCAAGGAGGGATGAGGTGTCGCTTAATGAGCCTCTTGCTTCATGTGCTTAGTGATATGCTCCAAATACCCTCAACTACTTTCTCACATCCTCATATGACCTGAACCTAAAGTCAAAATCGGTCACAGCGATTCTTTCTATCCGGCGCCACCTAGTTCAAATGTCATAGCCACTGCCACAAACCCTAGGCAAATCGGTCTCACCGATAGGGATTCTCGGTCTCACCGAGATGGGATTGTAATATCTCTCTTTCCCTTCGTAATGTTTCGGTCTAACCGAAGTGAGCGATCGGTCCCACCGAGATTGCAATGTAAACTCTTTGTTTCCTTTCCGTCACATTTCGGTCTCACCGAAAAGAGTGAATCGGTCCCACCAAGTTTACCTGACCAACTCTCTGGTTAGCTAATTACCAAAATCCATCTCACCGAGTTTGTGTAATCGGTCTCACCGAGATTACGTTATGCCCTAACCCTAACCATATCGGTCCCACCGAGTTGCATCTCAGTCCCATCGAAAATCCTAACGATCACTAGGTTTACTAAATCGGTCTGACCGAGTTTGTTGATTCGGTCCCACCGAGATTGGTAAATTGTGTGTAACGGTTAGATTTTGTGTGGAGGCTATATATACTCATCCACCTCCTCTTCATTCATGGAGAGAGCCATCAGAACAAACCTACACTTCCAACTTACCAGTTCTGAGAGAGAACCACCTACTCATGTGTTGAGACCAAGATATTCCATTCCTACCATATGAATCTTGATCTCTAGCCTTCCCCTAGTTTCTTTCCACTCAAATCTTCTTTCCACCAGATCCAAATCCTATGAGAGAGAGTTGAGTGTTGGGGAGACTATCATTTGAAGCACAAGAGCAAGGAGTTCATCATCAACACACCATTTGTTACTTCTTGGAGAGTGGTGTATCCTAGATTGGCTAGGTGTCACTTGGGAGCCTCCGACAAGATTGTGGAGTTGAACCAAGGAGTTTGTAAGGGCAAGGAGATCGCCTACTTTGCGAAGATCTACCGCTAGTGAGGCAAGTCCTTCGTGGGCGACGGCCATGGTGGGATAGACAAGGTTGCTTCTTCATGGACCCTTCGTGGGTGGAGCCCTCCATGGACTCGTGCAACCGTTACCCTTCGTGGGTTGAAGTCTCCATCAACGTGGATGTACGATAGCACCACCTATCGGAACCACGACAAAAATATTCGTGTCTCCAACTGCGTTTGAATCCTCCAAGCCCTTCCCTTTACTTTCTTGCAAGTTGCATGCTTTAATTTCCACTTCCTATATACTCTTTGCATGCTTACTTGAATTGCGTGAAGATTGCTTGACTTGTTCAAAGATTCCTAAAATTTGTCAAACTCTAAAATTGGGAAAAGGTTAAGTTTTTAATTGGTCAAGTAGTCTAATCACCCCCCTCTAGACATACTTCAAGGTTCTACAAGTGGTATCAGAGCCTTGGTCTCCATTTGCTTTGATTTCCATAGCTTTTGGTGGTCATAGCCTTGGTTTCACAACCTAGGAGAGTATGGCGTCTAGCGAGGGAAATTATCACCATAGAGGTCCTTACTTTGATGGTACTAATTTTGCTAGTTGGAAGCATAAGATGAAAATGCATATTCTTGGACATAACCCCGCCGTTTGGGCTATTGTTTGTATTGGCTTGCAAGGTGAATTCTTTGATGGGAGAGAACCAAACTGTGAAGCTAGTGCGGATGAATTGAAGATGCTGCAAGACAACGCTCAAGCTTGTGATATCCTCTTCAACGGTTTATGCCCTGAAGAATTCAACAAAATCAGCCGTCTTGAGAATGCAAAGGAAATTTGGGACACTTTGATTGATATGCATGAAGGTACCGACTCCGTCAAGGAATCCAAGTTGGATGTGCTCCAAAGTCAGCTTGACAAGTTCAAAATGAAGGATGGTGAAGGTGTCGCTAAAATGTACTCTAGGATTGCTCTTGTCACAAATGAGATTGCCGGCTTTGGGAGTGAAGAGATGACCCACAAATTCATCATTAAGAAGATCCTAAGAGCATTGGCTGGAAAATATGATACCGTGTGCACATTGATTCAAATGATGCCCAATTACAAGAATCTCAAGCCAACAGAGGTCATTGGTAGAATTGTTGCTCATGCGATCTCACTCAAGGATAAGGAGGAACTTCACAACAAGTCAAGTGGTGCTTACAAAGCCTCATGTGAAGCCCCCACATCATCAAGTGAGAAACAAACCTTCAATGAAGAATTGAGCTTAATGGTGAAGAATTTCAACAAATTCTACAAGAGTAGAAGCAAAGAAAGAAGCTCTAAGTCAAGGTCCTACAATGACAAAAGATCCTCTAGTCGAGAGCGCAATTGCTACAATTGTGGGAGACCTGGACACTATTCCAATGAGTGTACGGCACCCTACAAAAGAAGAGAAGATTCTCCTAAGAGAAGAAGTAGAAGAGAAGAATCACCACCAAGAGAGAGAAGGAGTAGAGATGGTCGCTATGAATGAAGAACATCCCAGAGAAGCAAGGATTGGGAAAAGAAGGACAAGTCATCAAAGAGCTACACAAAACAAAGACATCAAGCTCATGTTGGTGAATGGGTATCCGGTTCCGACTCTGAACATCACTCCGAGAGAAGCTATCACTCCGACTCCGTACATACTCAAGATGAAGGTGTTACCGGTCTAGAACTTGTGTCAACCAACTCCTACGACATATTTGAATCACCAAATGAAGGAATTGGAAGATGCTTCATGGCTAAAGGCCCTAAGGTAACTCATCCCGAGTATGTTGATTTCAATAGTGATCAAGATGACTTGTTAGGTGATGATGATTTACTTATTGACAACTCTAGTGATGAATACTATGATGAAATGTTAATTAATCATGCTAATCAAGATAAAACGAATGACAATGATAAGGAGAAGATTGAGCTTCTAACTAAAGAACTAAACACTCTTAAGTTAGCTCATTAAACTATCTTCGAAGATCATCGAGAACTTTTAAGGGCTCATGAGAAGTTACGCTTTGAAAAGCTCAATCTTGAGCAAGAGCACGAGTTCTTAAAAGCAATCAATGATGATCTCCGTAAGAAAATTTCTTCTTATATTGCCAAGCGTTTACTCTTATCTACTTACATGCCTCAAGTCAAGTCTAGTAACAAGAACAAGAAAGATTCTTCCTCTAGTAGTAACAGTAATAATGCTAAATCCAATATTGTTGCTTCTAGTAGTTCTCTTGATTCCACTAATGATTCTCTTAGCCAAGTTACACTTGAGCAAGAAAATAGCTTATTGAAGGGAATTATAGAGAAAGGTGTATACAAGAGCCTTGCCGGGAGTAAGCAATTCGAGGAAATTGTACGCAAGCAAGGAAGGCACCGGAAGAATCAAAACGTTGGTTTTGAACGAAAGTTAAATGCCAATGGAGTTGAGTGGGAAGAAGATCAATACCCCAAGACAAAGTTTGTTCCTCAACAAGAGAAGTATGATCCTAGTTCCTTCAAGGGAACACAAGCACAAGATGATATTCCACCACAAGACCACAAGAACAAAGGCAAGGACAAGCTTCACGAGGAGATTGATGCATTTGAAGAAGCACCTAAGGCCTTGGTCAAGTGGGTTCCCAAGACTACGTCAAGTTCTACTTCATCAATCACAAATACTACACCAAGGATTCCCATCAAGATGATGTGGATCCCTAAGAAGAAGAAGTAGAGAGTTCTTGAGGGTGACACCGCCAACATTTTTCACTCATATCATTATGGCAAGGACAAGTGCAATCAACTTCCATATCTTGCACTAGTTCAAGGAGTCACAAACCCTCATGTTGGTAAGGCAAGGGACAAGGTAACCTAATGTTTTCATGGACATCATTGTGTGTGTGCATCAATCTATGTCTGTGGATATTCTTGTTTGTTCCTTGTGGGACTAACCCATGTAGGTATGTTGAAAGTGCAACTCACTCCAAAGGATTGCTCCAAATGATCTACATCAACATTGAGCATCCACATCTTCAACACCTACATGAAGTCATCATCGACAAAACCGAAGGTTAGTTTATCCCTCTAAGGGGGGATCTCACATCTAGGGGGAGCTTAACTCTAAGAATTGAGTCAAAGCAACTCTAATGGTGTGAACACATCAATGCATTGTGTAAAAGTGGTAACCCCACTTGAGCTTAAACGATGAGTATGACCTATGATCAAATGTTCTCATTTGACTCCTAAGTCAATATACTCATATATAGATGGCCTAGTCATCGCCAATTGTTTGATAGATGCTAGAATTGGTTGTGCATGCTTTGTCACATATTTCATTTGTCATTTTATTGTGTGAGCATGTTGGTTGCATATTTTACTCATTCGAGGACATCCACTTGTTGTTTTGATTGATTGGATTCTTTTTCTTTAGCCAAGTGGATGGACAAGAATGCCTAAGAACCTTCTCTAGCTATCTATGGTTTTCTCGTCTCAAACTCTATTCATGCTACATCACAAAATTTGATCAAGTCAAATTCGAACCACTCTGTGTAAGGAGCACTCGGAGTCCCCGATTCGTCATAGACTTAAACTTCCAAAACTTCTTTGTGATTCTTGGTCTGACCGATTCCTCCATTTCGGTCATACCAAGATCACTAAGTCGATCTAGGTTTTCAATCTCGGTGCAACCGATTTGAACTTTTCGGTCACACCGAGTTGCTGTAACTGTTAACAGTTATGCATCTCGGTGCCACCGAGTTGTTCCACTCGGTCACACGGACAGTGTCGGGCTATATATACTCACGGGCAAATTTTGGAAAACTTTCTCTGAAACTCCTCGCCCGCGCATAGCTCGCTCTGCCTACTAGGTCTACGAATCGTCGACTTCGTCGCCAGCCGCCTCCTGTCGCTGGTCTCCGCCGCCGTCAACGGAATTCTTCCCCGCCATTGCCGCTGTAGCGAGTTCACCGCCGAAATAGGGTATGAACTCGATCACAGTGCTATCCTCATCTAATTCTCAGCACATTGTGTTTGTAATGCATCTTGCCACGATTGAAACACTCCTATCCATTTAATACAATCCTTAGAATAGATGTGATTCGAAAATTTAGGTTTAGGTTTCCGCCGAAACCATCTCGGACCCACGGAGTTGAAAAACTCGGTCCCACCAATTTGGCTAACGCCATTGCACTAGTAAGTCTCGGTCAGACCGAGAATTGCTAATCGGTGTGACCGATTTTAGAACTTTGTGAAACCCTAGCAGTCTCGGTGCCACCGAACTGTGACTCGGTCTGACCGAGTTCACTAGTTTAGGTTCCAAAACTGCTTCGGTGTCACCGAGTTTGAAAATCGGTAGATCCGAAATGCTTTCTGTGGAAAACTAAAACTAAGTTTTTTGAATCATTCTTCTGCAAAAATCTCTGCATTTTGTGATGCTCATCCACTCTATCTCATATATAACTATTCACAGGGTCAGCAGTCAGTGATTTACAGCATGTCAGACCAAAGTGATAGTCAGAACAAGTCAGAAGAGCAGATTCACATGAGTGAGGGAACTAGTCCCTCAAGTTCTTCAGATGAAGGCAGTAGAAGTACTCCTAGCAATTTGCCCAAAGCAGCCACAAGAGCAAGAAGGAAGAGAACCTCAGACTCAGAGGATGAGGACTATGTGGCAGCAGAAGATGAGGCTACTTCCAAGAAGGTAGTGCTCAAAAAGGAGTATGGCTCAGCAAAGACCACAAAGCCTGCACTTAATAGGAAGGTTCCTGCCAAGAGGACACCAATGCTAAAGGTCAGAGGATCAATACAAGAACCTGAAAAACCTGATCCGAAAGAGCCAGCTGCAGAAGGAAAGAAAAGGAAGGAAAGGGTCAAGAAGACCATGGCCATAGTTGTTGGTCAACCTTCCATGATGGAAGAGGAAGAAGAGGTTGCTGAACCAGCACCCAAGGCACAAAAGCTTATGGGTGATGCTATAAAGTCAGGGGCTGGAACATCAAAGCCCAAAGAAGCACCCAAAGTTGTTCCCAAGCCCAAGATTGCACCAAAGAGGAATACCAGGAGTATACCAGCAGCTGAGAAGAACAAGGCCCCAATGCCTGAAGTTGCTGCTGAGGAAGATGAAGAAGGGCAGATCTTAAGGAAGCTCAAACCCAAGATTCCAGACCACAATGATGCTCATCCTGTGGCTGAGAACATGAAGATCAGGAGAGACTCAGGGTTGAGGCTATGGAGAATGAAAGATCCATATGCCACCAGGAGAAGGACTGCTGTTGATTACAGGTTCCATACAAAGGAACATCAGGACTTCTATGAGACAATCTTGTTGGACAAGAAGCCCATAGTGTGTGATATGAGGTGGGTCGACTGGACCTACATGAAAGAAAATGAGGAACACTATCCTGGAGTGCAAGACAGTTTCATTGGATGTGGAGTTGCAGATTTTGTTGGGCAGAAGCTCACCAACTAGAATGATGAACTCATTATGCAATTCTACTCCACAGCACATTTCTATCCAGATGGGAGGATAGTTTGGATGTCTGAAGGTACAAGGTACCAGTCAACCATAGGAATGGGCCAAACTGATCAATGCCCCAAAGGAGAGTAAAGATGACTTGGATATTTATGCCAAGAAGAAAATGTATCATAACTCAATGTCACATATGTACAAGGAGATCCCTGATGATGCACTTGAGACTTTCAAGTTTGGATCAGTTCATTTTCTTCTGTCAGGGCTGCCAACGATCAACTGGATCCTAAGGCACACTCTTTTGCCCAAATCAGGTGACCACAACATGATTAGAGGGCATGCTATTAACTTGCTACATCTATTTGATGTGCCAAAGAAATTCAAGATCATGAGCCTCATAGTTGAAACTATCAAGAGGACAGCAGCAGACCAAAAGAGGAGTTGTGGATATGCCCCACAGATTCAGGAGTTGATTAACTCAAAGATGGGCACAGGAAAATATCTGTTGGATAAGGAACATTTTGCTCTCTATCCAGATTTTGAGGACAATCAAGTTGTCATGAATGAAAATGAACCATCATTAGTGCAAGCTCAAGAGAAGAAGGAGAAGGCAAGGAAAGAGAAGGCTGCCAAGATGCCAACTCAAGAGGAGGCGTCTGAGTACTTTTTGAAGAACAAGCAGGAGCAGCTTGGTTACTTGATAGCATCAACTCTGCGGATTGAGAAGGGGTTGGCCACCCTAACTCAAAACCAGGAGAGCCTGGAAAGAATCATGGAACAAAAATTCTATGATCTAGATGTCAAAGTAACTGAGATTCAGTCAGTTGTGGAGAAGCTTCAGGATGACATGCAGGAGAGGAAGGGCAAGACAACCACTGATGCATTTGCCAGAGTGCCTAGAGCTCCGAGGTCAGCTGCAGTGCCTTTGAAAGACACTAGAGCCACATCATCTGCACCAGGTATAGCTCCTACAGCTCCAGTGCAACCAGCTCCAACACCAACTCCTCCAGCCCCATCCACATCTACTAAAGCCTTCGTTCTTGGAGTTATCCGGACACCAGCACCTGAAGATCAAGCCTGAGAGTCGATCTAGCACTATGCATTTTCTATGAACTTTTTGGTAACTTGTTGCCAAAGGGAGAGAAAAATGTATAGATCATAGGCTTCGAGAGAGAGAGTGTTGCTTTTGTTCTCTCTTTCTTTGGTGGTTAAACTTTGTTTCCTTTTGATTGCTTGAGATACTATGCTATTACCTGTGAGACATTGATGATCATGTGTTTGATCATAAGCTACACTTATGCCTGTTTGATGATATTATCTTACCTATCCTTATATGATCATTCACTTTGCTTGGTGATGAGTGCATGTATTCAATCTTTATTATTTTGAGCGCTCCACCAAGATGTATGTGACATGGAAGAGTAACCCATGAGCCTAATTCCTTGTGTATTTGCAGTCCAAAGAAAATCTTAAAATATGCACAAATTTAGGGGGAGCTCTTGCTTATCACATACTTCTCAAAGCGACGATGGTTTTTTCAATCTATTATCATTTGTCGAAGCTTTGATCTATATGTTGTCATCAATTACCAAAAATGGGGAGATTGAAAGTGCAACTATCCCTAGGTGGTTTTGGTAATTCATAACAATATATAGCTCATTGAGCTAATGCTATTTCAAGTCAAATATTTCAGGAAAGCTCAATGAATGGCATGGCATGGATGATGAAAGTGGATCCCTCAAAATATCAAGGACAAAGGATTGGTTCAAGCTCAAAAGCTCAAGACTCTTCATTTTACATTTTAGTGATCCAAGATCACATTGAGTCTATAGGAAAAGCCAATACTATCAAGGAGGGATGAGGTGTTGCTTAATGAGCCTCTTGCTTCATGTGCTTAGTGATATGCTCCAAATACCCTCAACTACTTTCTCAGATCCTTTCTATCAAGCGCCACCGAGTTCAAATGTCGTCATAGCCACTGCCACAAACCCTAGGCAAATCGGTCTCACCGATAGGGATCTCGGTCTCACCGAGATGGGATTGTAATCTCTCTGTTTCCCTTCGTAACGTTTCGGTCTAACCGAAGTGAGTGATTGGTCCCACTGAGATTGCAATGTAAACTCTCTGTTTCCTTTTCGTAACATTTCGGTCTCACCAAAAAGAGCAATTCGGTCCCACCGAGTTTACCTGACCAACTCTCTGGTTAGCTAATTACCAAAATCGGTCTCACCGAGTTTGTGTAATCGATCTCACCGAGATTGCGTTATGCCGTAACCCTAACCATATCGGTCCCACCGAGTAGCATGTTAGTCCCACCGAAAATCCTAACGGTCACTAGGTTTACTAAATCGGTCTGACCGGGTTTGTTGATTCGGTCCCACTGAGATTGGTAAATTGTGTGTAACGGTTAGATTTTGTGTGGAGGCTATATATACCCCTCCACCTCCTCTTCATTCGTGGAGAGAGCCATCAGAACAAACCTACACTTCCAACTTACCAGTTTTGAGAGAGAACCACCTACTCATGTGTTGAGACCAAGATATTCCATTCCTACCATATGAATCTTGATCTCTAGCCTTCCCCAAGTTGCTCTCCACTCAAATCTTCTTTCCACCAGATCCAAATCCTATGAGAGAGAGAGTTGAGTGTTGGGGAGACTATCATTTGAAGCACAAGAGCAAGGAGTTCATCATCAATGCACCATTTGTTACTTCTTGGAGAGTGGTGTCTCCTAGATTAGCTAGGTGTCACTTGGGAGCCTCCGACAAGATTGTGGAGTTGAACCAAGGAGTTTGTAAGGGCAAGGAGATCACCTACTTCATGAAGATCTACCGCTAGTGAGGCAATTCCTTCGTGGGCGACGACCATGGTGGGATAGACAAGGTTGCTTCTTCGTGGATCCTTCGTGGGTGGAGCCCTCCATGGACTCTCGTAACCGTTACCCTTCGTGGGTTGAAGTCTCCATCAACGTGGATGTACGATAGCACCACCTATCGGAACCACGACAAAAACATCCATGTCTCCAACTGCGTTTGAATCCTCAAAACCCTTCCCTTTACTTTCTTGCAAGTTGCATGCTTTAATTTCCGCTGCCTATATACTCTTTGCATGCTTGCTTGAATTGCGTGAAGATTGCTTGACTTGTTCAAAGATTCCTAAAATTTGCCAAACTCTAAAATTGGGAAAAGGTTAAGTTTTTAATTGGTCCAGTAGTCTAATCACCCCCCCTCTAGACATAGTTCAAGGTCCTACAGTAGCGGACCTCGTGAATGACCCCTGCTGCTTCTAACTTGCGGGTCTCTTGGACGATGAAGGCCTGCTTTTCAGTGGACTCCCGCCTTGCCTTCTGCTTCACAGGGCGCACGATGGGGCACACATTGAGATGATGCTCAATCACATCCCTCGGGACTCACGCCAGCTGATTAGGCTCCCATGCAAACACCTTCCTGTTCGCCTGCAGGAAACTGACCAGGGCCTTCTCCTGCTCAGGCTCGAGGTTGGTGCCTATCGTGAAGGTAGCACCGGTGGGCTCGTCCTCGTCGATCGGTACCTGCTTGGTCTCCGCCTTGTCTTGGCTGAATAGCTTCTTTTTCTTGGCCGACGTAGCCCTCTTGGGCTCGGGGGCGACTGAGTCGGTGGGCTGCACCACCGCCGCAGTCTTGAAGGCAAGCCTGAGCACTTGCAATGCATCCCCGGTGTCTCCGGACAGGGTAAGGATGCCGTTGCTCCTGGGCATCTTCATGAGGTTGTATGTTGGGTGAGTTATGGCCATGAAACGGGCCAGGGCCGGGTAGCCAAGGATGGCGTTGTACGGGAGGCCGATGGGGGCAATGTCGAAGTCGATCAGCTCCGTGCGGAAGTTGTCGTAGGTGCCGAAGGTCACCTGGAGGCGGATCTGTCCCAGGGAGCTGGTGGAACCGCCTCCGACGCCCAAGAAGGGCCTGCTGGGCTGGAGCCACTCTGGCGGCACGTGGAGGAGGATGAAGGCTTCCACCGAGAGCACGCTGAGGCCAGCACCGCCATCGATGAGGTTCCTGGTGACGGCCACCTGGCAGATGGTGGGGGTGCACAGCATTGGGAGCGCACCCGAGCAGGCTGAGTTGGAGGGGCGATCGGACGAGCTGAAGGTCAGATCGGCCTTGGGCGCCGCTCAACACGGAGGACTCCCACGGTGTGTGAAGGCGGCGCCGATCTGGTGGACGAATGGCTTGATATGGCGGTCCGAGGGTGGCGCCTGTGAGCCACCCAGGAGAGCTGCGACGATCGGGGGCGCCGGTGCAGCATAATGGGCGAGGAAGAGGCCGCTCAGCTCCTCCCAAGAGGCCACAGAAGCCGTTGGCAGGTGGAGCAGCCACATGCGCGAAACGTCGGTGAGGGCCATGGGAAACCAGTTAGCCATGACCCTGTCGTCGCCCCCAGCCTTGAGGACGGCCTCCTCGTACGCCAGCAAGAAAGCCAACAGATCTGCCATGCCGTTGTAGCACGGTGGCATCTCTGGCTTGAACTTGTGCGGCCACTGCACCTGCCGCAAGGCGGGGGCCAGGGCTCGGAGCCCCCTGGCCCCAGTGCTGGCGGCGGCAGCCGGAGCGGGCGGCGCGTTGCCCGTCATGATGGCAAAGCACGATGCTGTTAGAGAGCGGGTCGACGGAAGGGAAAGCTCCAGCGCACCCCTACCTGGCGCGCCAAATGTCGGATTTCGGGTTCCGGCAAACCCTTAAGGTTCGAACTCTGGGGTGCGCACGGAGATCACTCCCCCTACCAACTCACGTCTCGTTGCCTCGCATAGGATGTAGGCTACCCGAAGAACAACACAAGGGACGCAAGGTTTATACTAGTTCGGGCCACCATTGTGGTGTAATACCCTACTCTAGTTTGTGGTGTGGTGGATTTCCTCAGGGGCTGATGATGAACAATACAAGGGAAGAACTGCCTCGCGAAGGGAGGAGTTCTTGTGTTGGTGGTTCTGGCTAAAGCCCTTCAGATTAGGATCCGATCCCCCATGCTATGGTGGCTAGTCCTATTTATAGAGCAAGGCCCTGGTCCTCTTCCCAAATATTGAGCGGGAAGGGCGTCAACGATTGGCCATTTTGAAGGGGAACATCTAGTACACTTATCCTGACTAAAGTTCGTCCTCGCCTGCCAAAGACTCTGACGATGACGCCTTCCTGGGCTCCACGATGACCTCCGTCCTGCCGTTCTGCTGGTCTTGGTCTTGTTGCACCGAAATGGTTGCCTTTGCTTGATACCCTCGCCTGTGCTTGCCCCCTTTGCACCAAAGAGGAAACAAGGACTCTACGCAGGACGGCGCCCACCTGGCGCCCGCGTGGCTTCGGTCGTCATGGCTTGCGTCATGGACACCTCGTGAGGTACCCCGCCTTGAACTCTCCACCTCCTCGCGAGCCAGCCTGACGAGGCTGCGCCTGAGGAAGCTTCCTATCGTCCGCCCCGCGAGGCTTGGCCCCTTGCGAGGGTCTTGAGCTTGTGTTGACGAAGATGGGCCATATTGGGCCACTCCTTAAGCCACGCCGCAGGCCGCAGGCAGGCAAGTCTGGGTACCCCCGTTCCCAGAACGTCGACATGCCCTTCACGGTCTGCGAGTTTGGACATGGTCAGACCTCTTAAAGGGGGGAGCCATAAGAAAAAATACTTATTGGTCATGGTGGACAAGTTCACCAAATGGATAGAAGCCAAACCAGTTAAAACAGCCGAATCCAGACTAGTGATAGACTTCATATCAGGGGTCATACACCATTACGGTGTCCCCCACAGCATCATCACTGACAATGGCTCAAATTTCATAGCCGATGAGGTGAAAACTTAGTACGGCAACATGGGCATCAAGCTCGATTACGCCTCTGTCTATCACCCCAAAACAAACAGTCAAGTCGAACGTGCAAATGGTCTCATCATGAGCGGCATCAAACCCAGACTAGTGAGATCCTTGAAGGAATCAGACACGCATTGGGTCGAGGAGCTCGACTCCGCACTCTGGGGGCTGCGGACCACGCGGAATCATACCACCGGATACACACCATTTTTATGGTGTACGGCGCAGAAGCAGTGCTACCCTGCGACATAATACATGACTCACCTCGCGTGCGCATGTATGAAGAGAAGGAAGCCAAATTAGATCGGCAGGACAACTTAGATGCTCTGGAGGAGGAGCGGGATGTCGCAAAAGCCCGTTCCGCATTCTATGAGCAACAGGCTCGAAGGTATCAAAGCAGAGAAGTATGGGCCAAACCTTATAACATTGGCGAACCAGTTCTACGCTTCCCCGAGAAGAAGAAGGACAAGCTCAAACCCAAGTGGGAGGGTCCCTTCATCATTGATAAAGTTCTCGCCGGAGGAGCGTACCGTCTGTGCAATGCATCTAATAACAGACTCGAGCCGAACCCATGGAACGCGGCCAGAATCCGAAGATTCTACGCCTAGTGCCGAACTCAGTGTTCGTCTCCTTACCTCTTCTTCTTCAGTTATGTTCTATTTCTTCCTTTCTCACCCTCTTTTCCTTTTCACATACAGCCTTAAAAAATTGTACGGATGCTTTGATCGCTCCGGCCGCACTATGCGTGCACACTATACCTGCGGGCTTCCTATACGGAAGATGGATATAACTACTTTAGTGGCTCCCTACCAGCCACATATGCGTTTTATTTCCATATGTGGCTTTTCTTCAGCATTATATGCATCGATATGACTTAAGTTTTGGCCATGCTGGGTTGCCTGCTCTTGTGTTTATGCCCTACGTTCCCGTTAATTCGGCTAGGGCATAAGGGGAGCACCTCTGCGATTGTTACTGCCGGTTTAGCTGGATGTGTACCTCAGACTGGGTGAAGCCGAAAGCTAGCGTTCTTAAGGCAATATTTAGTCGGTGAACAAAAGATGTTTTCGTTTATTATAACGTTAATCCCCAGATGTTTTGTTTCCTGCGCTTCTGTTCATAGTTCGGACATGCACATCGATGCATGCGCACCCAGGGAAAGGAACCCCTAACGGAACTATTCTCTCTGGAAGATGTTTCTTACTATCCATGTAATATAACATAACTAGTTGGGTACTTGTCTGTTCAAGCACTTATGACGCCTACGCCTGGTTTCCATGCATACCCCGGTTTTTCGTAACTGTGCGGGTATTCAGATACACTTCGGACTGTCGGGTCCGGGGGCTGAAGCGAAAAGGTCCGCCATGACAAATGATTTTCAATCGAGCTAGGGACTACACAGGTCCATTTAATTACATAGTCACTTGGACTGGCTATATTCTTCCTCTATACCATCCAAAAGGCTGTCTAGCATACAATCCTATTGGGAATACTTTGCGGCTAATGCTACTTGGTCATATACAAGACTTACGGGTATCTCTTGCCCATCTGACCCCATCGGTCCGACTTCGGCCATATGGTTCGGGTCAGGCTTGGCGTATCGCGTCTTCACCATGGCCCAGGCTTCCCTCGCACCTTGTTGGCAGGCTCATATCTTCCATAACCGGAAGCGCCGCCGTGCTCCTTTGAGCATCTCCACAAGCTCAGTCATGCCTCCTGGCAGGGAAGCGAATGGCCACAAGGCCTGCACAATACCCTGCATCACCTGCCTCCCTCGTTCGTGCAGTTGTGAAAGATCTTGCAGCATATCGCCTGAGGATCCGGGCATCTCCTCTTCAGGACGGACCGTCCGCATACCTACAGACATAACACTGTCAACACGCTTCCTCCCTGAACTGTACTACAATTAGTTTAAGCACTTACTATAAATGCTGCATCGAAGCTTCCTGTTCTCCTTCACGGAGTTAATGAGTTGAGCCCGAACATCTTTTAATTTGACGCTCAGTCGGATATTAGCATCTTGGAGATTATTTTTCTCTTGAATAGCCTGCGTCAGCACACGCTCTCCCGCCTTCAGCTGACTTCGCAGATGTGGCCCATTTTCTTCCAAAATCTTCGGATTCTCTCCGGGATTGTCTACAGCATCTTTTGCTAGATTTATAAACCATACCGAATAAATATCTGGTATACATCCTTAGAAATTCCGTTATCAAGGCAAGTCCTACCAGAAGAGGCCCTTTTTGATTCCTCTTGTTCGGCAGCAGCGGCCTTCAGCTGGGTCTTACATTCCTCCAGCTCTTGAGATAAATGGGTATTCTTCTCTACAAGAACCTATGCATATAATGATCCTTAAATCAGGTGTGCCAACTGTTTCAAGTCTCATGGGCTACTACTACACATACTTATCAAATTATCTTACCCGTATATCCTTCGCATACTGGTCCGTCGCTCTGGCAAGTCCATCCTGAGCGGCACGAATATATGCATCTCCAGAGTTGAAAGCATTGAAAGCCTCTTCAGAGAAAATACCATTGTGGAGTACGGCCGTCTGCGCCGGTGATTCATGGCACTCTCCACTTCGGAGTTTGTAGGGGAAACCATGTCCGCATCCTCAGTGGGAGGGCAATTCAGCGTTGCCCCCACATCAGCCTCCACCCGTGAGTCCGGTTCAGGAATCCGGCTGCTTGAGGTGTGGTCGGTAGGGTCTCCGGATATAGTCCGGCGGATGTTCTTTCTGCCAGGACATAATGAAAACTGTCACATTTCGGAAAAGATAATCACGGAGCAAGCTTAATTTGTACCTCTGCCCCGGTGTCTCAATCCTAACCGCCTTCCTCTTAAGCCTGCCCGGCCCGGGTGCCGTTTGCTGATGAGCGCCCGTGGGCTTGGCACGGCGTCCTGATGGCCATTTCTGTAAAAATACAACATGTGCGCTTAAGGCACGGCATAACTCGGAAGTTAGGGCTCCGGCTTTACTTACATTCGACACCGGGAGCAGCTCGAGATAATCGGCAAGGATGGCCACCAAGGCGCCGTCGCGGCTTGCTTGATAGAATGTCCCCTCGACAAGCTCCATGGATATATCCGGATCTTATTCAAGTCTGGGGTCGAGAGCCCAGCCAGGATCCTCTGGCTGCAGAGGTGGGCTGTTGAACTCTTCCACGGCCCTTCTAAGTTCCTGCTTTGAAAATAGCAGGATAAATGGTTGGTGACAAAGGACACAGGGATGAATAGAGTCGAGTGAGGAATGACAGCTTACCCAGCTTGGGGGTTGTACATGGAAAATCCATCCCGCGGCTTAATGCGGACCAACTCCTCTTCTTCCCCTTTGTACAAATCGGCAATATTTTCGTCAGTGCGGTGGCGGAGTCCGGACCTTTACGACCACAGCGGGTGGCGTCATCTTCTCCGTTGAAGTGCCACATGGGTTTCCCCGATATTGAAGTGGATGCACCCCCCACATTATGCATATTGACATGACTTCTATTATTGTCAATCCTGATTTGGCCAGTATTTTTATCCTGCCCATCAGATAGAGGACCTCTCTGTCATCTTCCTCCTGGAGGCTTCGCGGGTGCCAGTTTCGGTGTTTCTTCAGCGGCGCGTTGGTGAACTCGGGAAGGCCCGGACGGACTGGGTCCAGAAGGGGAACATCATCTACATAAAACCACTCCGAAGGCCAGTCTTCGGATGCCTTCTTTGGAGCGCCGGACAGGTATCCGACCAGGGCGACGCGCCATATTTCGGCTCCGCCCACTTGATATATAGATCCCTCCTGATTGCGGGGGACGAGGCAGCATAACCTCTTCCATAACTCGAAATGAGCTTCGCAGCCCAGGAATAGCTCGCAGAAGGCAACATACCCTGCGATGTGCAGTATGGAGGCAGGAGAGAAGTTATGCAGCTGCAGACCGTAGAACTCCAGGAGCCGGCAGAGGAATGGGTGGATTGGAAACCCAAGCCCTCTCAGCAAATATGGGACAAGGCATATCCGTTCCCCTCTAGATGGGTTTGGAAAGCTCTCCGCTTGCTCCCCGCCGTTATAGGTGGCTAGTCCAGCTCGGACAGGGACCATATATGCAGGTGGAAGGAACCCTTGGGTCTGCAACTCTACTAGACGGCTATGAGGGACGGAACACTTTTTCTAGTTACCCGGCGCAGAACTACGGGAGCAAGAAGAGGAGCTGCGGCAACCGGCCATGGTGGAATGGATTTTTCCGGATGCACTCTGTTGAATGCTTGCTTGGGAGAAGATGGTGAGATTTGGATGTTAGGATCCCCGGCTCTTCAAATAGACGTTTCACTCACAGGGTCAAGGTGGCAAATGTAAAAATGCCCCGGCTCCTCGTATTCGCTCGACACATGGAGATGGCCATTATTAAAGCACAAAGGCCGAGGAGTACAGCATTAATGAGAGGCCGGGACACTGTTCGCTATAACAGGTACTCTAGACTTGGAGAAGAACCCGCCTTGCAATGCTGAAGACAATCTTGGCTCCGGACTCATCATCATTGAAGCCTGGTTCGGGGGCTACTGAGGGAGTCCAGGATAAGGGGGTATCCGGACAGCCGGACTATATACTTTGGCCGGACTGTTGGACTGTGAAGATACAAGATTGAAGACTTCGTCCCGTGTCCGGATGGGACTCTCCTTTGTGTGGAAGGCAAGCTTGGCGATTCGGATGTTAGATCTCCTTCTCTATAACTGACTCTGTGTAACCCTAGCCCCCTCCGGTGTCTATATAAACCGGAGGGTTTAGTCCGTAGGACAAGGACAATCTTAATCATAGGCTAGCTTCTAGGGTTTAGCCTCTACGATCTCGTGGTAGATCAACTCTTGTAATACTCTTATCATCAAGATCAATCAAGCAGGAACTAGGGTATTACCTCCATCGAGAGGGCCCGAACCTGGGTAAACATCGTGTCCCCAGTCTCCTGTTACCATTAGCCTTAGACGCATAGTTTGGTAGCCCCTACTCGAGATCCACCGGTTTTGACACCGACATCCGCCTCGGTGTACATGGTGACTCGTGGGGAGTCGAACTCTATGTCCGTTGGGATGACGACTTTAGCGCCATAGACGAGGAAGAAGGGCGTGAAGCCAGTCGACTTGTTCGGAGTCATGCACAGGCTCCAGAGGACGGCCGGCATCTCGTCGAGCCAGCAGCCGGCCGAATGCTCTAGAGGCTCGACTAGTCGGGGCTTGATGCCGGATAGAATGAGGCCGTTTGCTCGCTCAACTTGGCCGTTTGACTGCGGGTGGGCAACGGACGCTAAGTCCAGTTGGATGCCCTGCGTCGCGTAGAAACGAGCCAAGGCTCCTTTGGCAAAGTTTGTACCATTGTCGGTGATGATGCTATGTGGTATGCCGTACCGAGTGGTGATGTCGGCGATGAAAGTCACGACAGTCGGTCCGTTCAGCTTCTTGATTGGCTTTGCTTCTATCCATTTGGTGAACTTGTCCACAATGACAAGTAGATGAGTCATGCCACCACGGGCCGTCTTGAATGGTCCCATCATATCCAGCCCCCAAATAGCAAAAGGCCAGGCAATGGGGATGGTCTTGAGTGCAGAAGCCGACAGATGTTGCTTAGAGCGGAACTTTTGGCACCCTTGACACTTATGGACTAATTTTTTGGCCTCTTCTAGAGCAGTCGACCAGAAAAAACCATGGCGGAAAGCCTTGGCAACAAGTGATCTTGAGGCCGCGTGGTGACTGCATTCACCTTGGTGGATATCCTTGAGGATTTCTTGGCCCTTGTCTGGCTCCACGCAGCACTGCTACACATTAGTGACATCGCGCCGCACCAGCTCTCTGTTGATGGTGGTGTATGCTGCTGCTCGTCGTTGCACTTGTCAGGCTGAGATCTGATCAGTTGGCAGTTCTTTGTTCACCAGAAAGTTGAGGATGGGTTGAGCCCATGATGGTGCTGCTATCTCTCCATTGCCACGACTGCAATTTGTACATGGGAGATTGGGCCGGGAGGCGGCGGGTTGGAGGCGACTGCCGCCTGCTGATGAAGCCATGTACCTAGGGTAGGGTCATAGACGTGTCCAAAGTACCCTTCCCAAGGACATCTCTAGAAGAAACTACCTTTCAGTCGACCTGGAAGGATTCCACTCGACGGACTCGAAGACACTCGACCATGAAACCACTCAATCGACCGCCAGAAGATCTAGAGTCACTCTGCACCCAAACGGTCTGTTATTAAGTAGTCTTTATGGTCATGATAGCACTTTATGTAAGACGTTACCAGTAATGCCAGGTCTTTATGCACATTGAACCCTCCGCTATGTGGGATGGCTGGGGTCCTGGCGTACTCTATATAAGCCACCCCCGTCCACAGGCAGAAGGGTTCGCACCCCTGTAACTCTCACACATATAATCCAGTCGACCGCCTCCGGGCACTGAGACGTAGGGCTGTTACTTCCTCCGAGAAGGGCCTAAACTCGTAGAACTCTTGTGTGTACAACTACTCCATAGCTAGGATCTTGCCTCTCCTTAGTACCCCCCTACATTACTGTCAGACTTAGAACCACGACAGTTGGCGCCCACCGTGGGGCAGGTGTCTTAGCGACTTATTGCAGAAGTTGCAATATTTTCTGATCGCCTTCATCATGGTTTCAGGCGAATATTTGGTCGAGGGCCACGAGATCCGTCTCGGCATGCTCACGTTCATTGCCAACGACTCTGCCTGGCTTCAGGAGGCTCTGCTCGATGTTGACGCGCTCCCAGTCCGCGGGGCAAACGCACTTTCGCGCGTGCGTCCGTGGTGTCCTCCTGCGGCAACCGTCAACTCAGTATCGACCGGTTTTTGTGTCATCCTCCCTCCCAACTTCCCGCCGGCGCAAGCGCTCCGGTCAGTCGAGGCTTCAGCGGTGGGTGAGGCACGCGGTGGCTCGCCAGTCGACCACCGCCCAAGTCGCGGCAATCGAGCGCGACGAATCTCTCTACGGCCTATTCGACATGTCGACTGGCTCCGCAGAGACTGCATCCGAGTGCGACAGCAGTGATCTAGCGGTGGAGGTCCTGATGGTCAACGGACCATATGGTACCCCCAGCTTTCCCGATGCCGAGGGAGGTAACGGCGGAGGCGATCCATCGCATTCCCATGAGGAATACCTTCCCGAGCTCCTCAATTCGCTGCAGAGGGAAGAACTTCGCCGCCGGAACATGGATGCCCTTCATCCTCCTATCGTTGGAGAAACCCCTAAGGCTCACGCCTTGAAGGACGCGCGCTTGGCAAACCTGGCTGAGCGCACTCGGCTGGAGAACCTTCAGCAAGCACTCGAAGAGCGTGCGCGACAACGGGTCCCTGACTCCAGTCGACGTCAGCTCTTTCCACCTCCGACTCAGGTATATCGATCTCCGATTCAGAATTTAGCAGCTGCAGCCTGTATAGCAGAATCAATTCAGCCTACCCAGTCAGAGGGTGGCAGAGGCTTGATGCAGATCAGAGATTTGCTCCGGGCAGCAGGAGATCAAAATTCAGCTATATCACAGTCGTAGAACAGGATTCACAGCAAATCCGTGGCTGTGAATACGGTCCAGTCGGCTCATAGCCCCAGATCGCCCCCGAGGCGTGAAGGGCCCGAAGAACGACACGATCAGTACACGAACCGTGAGCAATATTGTCGGTGTCAAAACCGGCGGATCTCGGGTAGGGGGTCCCGAACTGTGCGTCTAGGCGGATGGTAACAGGAGACAAGGGACACGATGTTTTACCCAGGTTCGCGCCCTCTTGATGGAGGTAAAACCCTACGTGCTACTTGATTAATATTGATGACGTGTGTTACAAGAGTGGATCTACCACGAGATCAAGGAGGCTAAACCCTAGAAGCTAGCCTATGGTATGATTGTTGTTCGTCCTATGGACTAAAGCCATCCGGTTTATATAGACACCGGAGAGGGCTAGGGTTACACAGAGTCGGTTACAATGGTAGGAGATCTACATATCCGTATCGCCAAGCTTGCCTTCCACGCCAAGGAAAGTCCCATCCGGACACGGGACGAAGTCTTCAATCTTGTATCTTCATAGTCTGGGAGTCCGGCCAAAGATGATAGTTCGGCTATTCGGACACCCCCTAGTCCGGAACTCCCTCAGTAGCCCCTGAACCAGGCTTCAATGACGATGAGTCCGGCGCGCATGTTGTCTTTGGCATTGCAAGGCGGGTTCTTCCTCCGAATAATTTGTAGAAGATTGTGAACACCAGGATAGTGTCCGGCTCTGCAAAAATGAATTCCACGTACCACCGTAGAGAGAATAATATTACACAAGTTCAACCTGCTGACGTATTTTGTGGCGTGACATCACACCATTACCAAGCCTTTACTCGAATTGTTTTTACTGTACCACCTCAGCGCGTTCAGCGAAGCGGTTTCCTTGGCACGTCCTGTCAAAGCAGAGATCGTGTTCCCCCTTATTCCGTGATTCCCATCAATACGGACGTGGGTAACCCAACCACGCCATTGATTGCGGCGTTTGGGAGATAAGCGAGTTTTATCAGGCCGGTGGGGACGCATGTTTCCGTCCGCGCATATAAGGGGATAAAGATCCAATCCTTTTACCTGCGCCTTCTTCCTCCTTGGCTTATCCATCTCCGCGAACTCGAGCTCCAGCGCCCAGGTCCACACATCTCACCTCAACCTTCTCCAGATATGTCCGGAGCAGGAGGCAAGTGGATGGCCTCCTCCGTCACGGAGGGGCATATCCAGAAGCTGCGCAGTGCCGGATACTTGTCCAGCGACATCGCGCACCGGCTCCCCGACGAGGGAGAGCTTATCCCCACCCGCAGGCTCCATGAGAGGGTAGTGTTCCTTCCCCATTTCCTCCATGGACTGGGCTTCCCACTTCATCCCTTTGTCCGGGGGCTCATGTTCTACTACGGCCTAGATTTCCATGATCTGGCCCCGAATTTTATCCTCAACATCTCGGTGTTTATCGTCGTGTGCGAGGCCTTCCTCTGCATCCAGCCCCACTTCGGCTTGTGGCTCAAGACCTTCAGTGTCAAGCCGAAGGTTGTGAAGGGCAGCCAAGCGGAGTGCGGAGGTGCCATGGTGGGCAGGATGTCCCATGTTACGTGGCTGGAGGGTACTTTCGTGGAAACCATTAAGGGATGGCAATCGGGGTGGTTCTACATCACCGAGCCGCGTGACCCTGATTGGGCGGCAGCCCCCGAATTTAGATCCGGCATCCCTACACGGCTCACCTCTTGGAAAGAGAGTGGCCGGATCTGGTGGGATTCGGAGGAGCTGACCGGACTCCAAGCCTGTATCCAGAAGCTGGTGGACAAGAAGCTCAAGCTTGTCAACGTAGTCCAGGTCATGCTCATCCGCCGGATTCTCCCGTGCCAACGACGGGGCTTCAACATGTGGGAGTTCGATCCGGCGCAGCACCAGACTTTGAGTGGGCTCTTCGACACTACGTACGAAGATGTCTGGAAGGTGCTGTTCAAGGGCGCCGAGGCTCCCGCATCCGCTACCGAAGATCGCGGATTCAGCTCGCAGCGTCCAGCTGACGAGGTAAGTGATTTTGTCCTTTACGGGATGCTTATTATCCATAGTTTGACTCTATGCGGGATCTAAACTCCCTTTCCTCTGACAGGACTGGCTGGCGAAGGCCGAGCAGACTATCTGTCCGGCCCCCTTGCCAGAGGACCCAGCGGACGCCCGCTTAACGGGGCTGCTGGCTCCGGCGCCCCATGTGGTGCCGGAGAAGAAGGCCAAGAAGAAGGCCACGGGGACTCGGAAGAGTTCCCGTTTTTAGGTGCTATCGGATGATGAATCCGTGGCCGACTCCTCCCACCAAGGCGAGGAGGAGAAGAAAGCCTCTCCCCCAGCGGGGGGAGGGAAGAAAAGGAAGGCCTCTCCAACAAGGGAGGCCGAAGGGTCCAAGAAGGGTAAAACTCTTCCCCCAGACCGCTCCGCCAACGCCAGTGATGACGACGAGGACTGGCCTCCAAGGGCCAAGCACCTGGCGAGATCGTAAGTATCCGGATTCCCGAATAACTTCAAGGTTTATATTTTTCGCCACATAATGTCTTTCTAATGCCGCATACAACCCTGCAGTCCGCCTAAGGATGATCTTCCCGCTTCATCGAGCAGGTCCTTAGGTGCGTCGGATATGGATTCTCTTCCGACTGCCTCCAACCCCCGTGACACGGACGATGCCGAGGTGGGATCCCAGGAAGGGACCCACCAGGAGGAGGGGCCCCGGAGGTGTCGCAGGACAACCTCCCGGACTTTGCACCGGACTCGGCCCCGGAACCCATAGTGGCTCCGGAGTCCGGCGGGCGACCCCTTCGCAAGAAGGGCAAGACCGTGACGCCGGCAACCTCTGTCTAACCGGAGGCGCCGGATAGCTTAATGGAGGCGCTCAATGGCGCATCCATCGAAGAGGAACACCGCACCATTATGAGTGTGGTGATTCAGAAGGTGCAGCTCGCCAAGAGCGGGCTGACTGAAGCCTGTAGCAGCCTTCTAACAGGCTTTGAGGTAAGAATTTCAATATGTATAAAATGGTACCGCATAGACAGTAGCCCCTGATGCTCGGTTCGGTGTTCGGAAAGAAAGGCCGGACTGAGGATCTAAAAAGATATACGCAGGAGTTATAATAAATATGTCAATATGGGATTGCAGGCTGCGTTGTTGACCTCTGCCGCACTGACTGCGGAGGTCACTACTTTGAAGGAGAACCTCGAGCGGTCCGAGAACAAGCTCGGCCGTGCCAAGAAGCAGCTCGAGGACAAGGAAGGTGGGTAATACCTTATGAAAATTGTACCTTACAGAAAAGGATTTTGGTTGCAAAAGAATTACAAGGATAACGTGGGTATTGCAGGGGCCACTAATGAGGTGGCGACCCTAAAAGAGGCAGTGGCCGCGGTCGAGCGGAATGCAGCCGCGGAGCGCACTGAGCGAGAGAAGCAGGAGGCGCGGGTGGCGGAGGTACAGCAAGAGCTCCAGGATCTCGTGAAAAAACATGAGAGCCTGGAGCGTGACTCAAAGACGCGAGAGTCTGAGCTTGCAACGGCTCTTGAGAGTGCCAAAGCCGCTAAGGCCGAAGCCTACAAGGCCCTCCAGGAGATTGAGGCGGTGAAGAAAATAGCAGCAGGTAAGGCATTTTTCATGCAAAGTAAGCATGTGAGTGTTAATTACCTGTTGCTTACCCGAATTCGGAGCTCTCCAGGAGCGTTCACAGATCTTCCTCGCAGGGTGTCCGATGCTGCCGCATTCTACCGGGCCGAGGAGGGGAGCTTGACGAAGAAGGTCTTCTGGTCTCAGTATGCTGAGGCCGAACATCCGGTGCCCCTTAGCGACCAGCTGAAGCAGCTGGTCGAGCTCCACAAGGCGGCCGAACAGGCTCTGAAGGGCCTCATAGTTCGGCTGTGGCCTAAGGAGGCCATGCCTGGGAGCTACTTCGGCCTGGTGCGGCGGCTGGTGGATCCGTGCCCGTGGGTTGAAGTCGTCAAGCACTCCGCCTGTATTGAGGGTGCCCGTCGGGCCCTTGCCCGCGCAAAGGTGCACTGGGGCAAGATGGATGCCCAGAAGCTTGTGACGGACCCGCCACCAGAGGGCAAGGAGCATCGCACGCCCGAGATGTATTATAAGAGTGTGCTGAAGGGCGCCCGCACTATTGCGGGGGAATGCTCCAAAGATGTAATTTTTGAGTAGACTCGCATTTTGTTATCCTGTGCGCTGAAAACTTAGTTCGTATGCGCTAAGCAACGCTTATTAATTTAAAATATTACCTTTTGTGCGGTTGTTTATCAAATCTGAGAGATGGCAAGTCGTCGGCTTCAGCCCCCATGCCACGAGTGCTGGGGTGTTCATGATAAATTTGAGTACTCTTGTTCCCATTTTTGGGTCCATCTAGGGAGGCGCTCAACACAGCGAACAAGGCAACCAGACTTATAATGCTGGAACACTCTCACTTAGCCATAGAATTCTATAATTTTAAATTTCGGCGAAGCCCCTAGTTTTCGGAAGGCCGAATTTGGGGCGCTATTGTCACGCCCAATATGCGACCCTATCCAAAAGGAACTCGAAGGTCCCACCAAGGATAGACCCGCATATTGAAACGCTTTTGCAAGGTGGATATCATTACATCAACATTACATAATAGATGGGGATACATACAAGAGGCATACAATGCCACACGAATACAACATCACAATACGTCAGAGCATCATCCGACTATGGATGAAACACAAACAGCAACTCAAACAACATCCACCCTGCTAGCCCAGGCTGCCGACCTGGAACCTATCCCCTGATCGAAGAAGAAGCAGAAGAAGACTCAACGCAAGCAAGCATCGCTCTCGCGTCATGATTATCACACAACCTGTACCTGCAACTGTTGTTGTAGTAATCTGTGTGCCACGAGGACTCAGCAATCCCATTACCATGGGTATCAAGACTAGCAAAGCTTAAAGGGAAAGGAAGGGGTAAAGTGGTGAGGCCGCAGCAGCGACTAAGCATATATGGTGGCTAACATACGCAAATAAGAGCGAGAAGAGAGCCAAAGGAACGGTCGTCAACTAGTAATGATCAAGAAGTGATCCTGAACTCCAACTTACGTCAAACATAACCCAGAAACCGTGTTCACTTCCCGGACTCCGCCGAGAAGAGACCATTACGGCTACACACGCGGTTGATGCGTTTTAATTCGGATTTGGTGTCAAGTTATCTACAACCGGACATTAACAAATTCCCATCTGCCTATAACCGCAGGCACGGCTTTCGAAAGATTATACCCTGCAGGGGTGTCCCAACTTATCCCATGACAAGCTCTCGCGATCAATGAAGGAATAGACCTTCTCCCAGGAAGACCCGATCAGACTCGGAATCCCGGTTTACAAGACATTTCGACAATGGTAAAACAAGACCAGCAAAGCCGCCCGATGCACTGACAATCCCGATAGGAGCTGCACATATCTCGTTCTCAGGGCAACGCCGGATGAGACATCCTACGAGTAAAACCAGCCCTCGAGTTGCCCCGAGGTGGCCCCGCAGTCTACTCGGTTCGGACCAACACTTAGACAAGCACTAGCCCGGGGGGGCTAAAATAAAGATGACTCTCGGGTTGGCCGACCCAAGGGAAAGGGATACATGGTGGTGAGGCAAATGGTAAAACCAAGGTTGGGCCTTGCTGGAGGAGTTTTATTCAAAGCGAACTGTCAAGGGGGTCCCATAAATCACCCGACCGCGTAAGGAACGCAAAATCCGGGAACATAACACCGGTATGACGGAAACTAGGGCGGCAAGAGTGGAACAAAACACCAGGCAAAAGGCCGAGCCTTCCACCCTTTACCAAGTATATAGATGCATTAATTATATAAGAGATATTGTGAATATCCCAACCAAAATCCTGTCCACCATGGAGAAATTTTCAACTTCACCTGCAACTAGCAATGCTATAAAAGGGGCTGAGCAAAAGCGGTAACATAGACAATCAATGGTTTGCATAGGAAAGGTGTCAAAGTTTAGAGGTTCATGGCAATATGGGATGGCTTGAATAAACAGGTGATAGGTAGCACAGCATAGCGATAGAACGAAGCAACTGGCATAGCAATGATAGTAGTGAGATCCAGGGTAGCGGTCATCTTGCCTGAAATCCCGCAAGGAAGAAGAACGAGTCCATGAAGAAGACGAACGGATGAAGCCGAACCAAGCGTAGACGAAAGAATCCTCACGATCACAACGAAACAAGAACTATCAAAAAAAAGCACACAACATAGTAAACACACCACACATGAACAAGGCATGATGCATAACAAGCATGATGCATGACAAAGCTACATGAAGCTACTCATGGCAAGAGATGATGCAAACAAGAGCAACACATCAAGACAAGTTTAAATGAGGACGGGAACAACATATAACAATTCCGGTAAGTCCTCATATGCATATTTCGAAATTGGTCCAGATCTGAATAAACCTTATGTACAAGTAGTTAAACATCAAGTTAAGATGCACAAAGATGATCTACACGAGATTCTAGTCAAGTTACATATAAAGTTCATTTAGTTCGGAGCTACGGTCTAGAAGATATGAGCAAAACAAGTTAAACATGGCATTGATGCAAAATGCACTCAAACATCAAGCAAACACCTCAAAACAAGGATACAACATGATAATATGAAGCTACATGCAATTCTAAGCAAGTTTCATATAGAGCACACTCAAAACGGAGCAATGGTTCAACACATACACTCCATACAAGTTATAGCAACAATCTGTCCAAAACAGCAACTAGGCATATTGCAAGCATCAAAACAACATTCTACAGCACCCCAACATAAGAACAAAAGGCATGGGCATGATGTACAGGTAAAGCATTACAAAACATGAACACTGAGCTATCTCCAGAAATCACTAGAACATGCTCAAACACACATGGTAAGATTGCAAGTTATAACAATTTCAGACTTTGCAGAAAATAACATCACGATGCAATGTTTAGAGCTATTAAAAAACATGTTACAGGAACTTATCATGGCAAACAAAGGCATGGCATGAATCTACTAATTGCATAGATCAAAACTCCCTTACTGACCATAAGCCAAAAAGGATCAGAAAATATGATGGCACCCACGTAAACATAGCAAGTTATAATACAGATTTAAACATGGCAGAAACAGAATTATGAAGGCATGTAGATGAGCTTGTACCACTCACTACAGAGCAATACATGGCATGGCAAGGCACCCAACAGTAAGAAAGCATGTTTGTGAAGCTAAGCATGGCAATAGAAAGGTCATAGGGTACATGGAACACTAGGAAAACACATGGAAACAACTGAACTTAATGTAAACAGGATGACAGCAACATTATAAAGCAACTTTGGAGCAAGATATGAACAAGCTACAGCAACCTATAAATACAACCAGGGGCATGGATGGATAGAGGATGACATGTTGATCAAAACATATTTATAGCACATCTCCAGATTATGCATAGAATGATTAGTAGCAACATGTTTATATAGCATCACGAAGTAACAGATTCAGCCTAGCAAAATAGCAACATCATGAACCCTACTTAACAAGCTCGATTCACTCACCACAATTCATTGCATGACAAGATAAGCATAGCATCATCAAGAAGACATGTTTGTGTAACCAACCAAGTCAAGAACAAGTCCATAGCATGCAAGGATCAACTATGGCAACCTTGGCCAAATTGTATAACATGTAAACAATCTGCCAGGAAACATTTTGAAGCAAAAGTAGAGCACGAAAATGACATGCTAGACTACTCCATAATTTCAACCAAGGGCACGAATGGATAGACAATAACCCCATGTTCAAAACACTCTTACTGAACTATCTCAAAATATGCATGGATCTCTCTGTAGCATCAAGTTTACATGGCATCAAAATAACAGCAAAACAGGGACTAAAATCAGTATTAACACGAAGCCTAGTTTGCATGCTTGTGCTAGTCACCACATTGATCACAAAAATGCATGGCATACACCAATTTAAAGAAGACATGGCATAGTTCAAAACACATGTAGACATCAACCTCATAGGATGCACACATCAATCATGGCAAAAATGACAAAGGAGCTCGTTCTATTAACAGACAGCAGAAAACATCATGAAGCACTCTTACAACGATGATTCGGGCATCTAGATGACCTCAAATTAATATGATGCAATGGAATCAAATGATCTACTCGTCGAGGCGAACAATTTGACATATTACACGCACAAAACGGAGCTACGGATGCAGAGATACGGCATGACGAACATGGCATGATTATTGCAAAAATCTGGGACTTATTCGTTTCAGGAAAAAATCATATGAGCGCAATATAATTATTCAGCGCACGGGGCGGGGTTTAGGCGGGCTTCTCACCACTGGGCTGGCCCAGGAAGACGGAGGGCGAGGCGGGCCGGAGGGGAGATGGGCCGTGGAGGCCCATGTGGCTGGCGACGAGGGCGGCGCCCTCGTGCTCGTCCTCCTCCCGATCCCTCCTGGACCGGGGCAGGCAAGGGCGGCGGCGGCGGCAAGCGTGGCCGCGGCGGCGCGAGGCCAGAAGTGGCCGGGACGAGGCGGCGCGAGGCCAGAAGTGGCCGGGACGAGGCGGCGGCGGCGGGATCCGGACGGCCGGCACCGGATCCAGGCAGCGCGGGCGGCGGGGATGGCCGGGAGACACGGACGGGCACCGGGGTGGCGGTTGGCGGCGGAGGGCGACGGGATCCGAGCGCGGGGTCCAGCGCGGCGGCGGAAGCTCCGGCCGGGAGGTGCGGGAGACCGGCCGAAGGCGGCGGCGAAGACGGCGCCGAAGGGGACGCGAAGCCGCGGGCGGCGGAGATTGGGGCCCGATCCGGCCCGGGGCGGGCTCCCCGTGGGCCAGGCGGGCTGGCGGCGGAGGGCGGCGGTGATGCCACATGGCGCTCTCCGATTGGCCGCGGGCGCGGGCGGACGTGTCTGGCCGTCGGGCGGACATGTCCGGCGGCGCGGAGGGAGATTTGATCTAGGGTTTGCCCGAGATTTCGGGGGAGGGGGCTAATTTTATAGGTAGAGGGAGCTAGGAGAGTCCAAATGAGGAGCAGTTTTCGCCCACACGATCGTGATCGAACAACCGAGAGCATGGAGGGGAGTTAGATGGGTTTTGAGACACTTTGGAAGGGGTGTTGGGCTGCAAAGAGAAGGGCTTTTACGGTTACCCGGTTAACCGTTGGAGTACCAAACGACCTCCAAATGGCACGAAACTTGACAGGCGGTCTACCGGTGGTACACCAAGGCCGCTTGACAAGCCTCGGTCCATTCCGAGAACGTTTAACACCCACTCACAACGAGAGGCAAAAGGGGAATGTCGGAGGGCATAGGAGTGCCGGATCGCGAAATGGACGACGAGGAAAAGGCTCGGACGCATGAGACGAACACGTATGCAAAATGAAATGCACATGATGACATCACAACATGCAACACGCAACCGAATGACATGGAAACGACAGCGAATAACTGGCAGACACCTGGCGCATCGGACTCTGTGCGTTACAGCTATCCACGCCTGGGCCGGACAAGATCCGGCTCTTCGCTCTAAGCGGCATAAGTCTTTAAGGACTCGCAAAAAACCTCTACAAACAGCGACCGGCTCTCGCCTCATCATGACGGTCAGTTTTAGCTTTCTCCACTGAGGCGTTAACCCAGCTCAACTGGGGCGCAATCGCAGTGGTTCTCCCAGTGCTACCTTAGCCGATACAACAGAACGTAAGGTACCAAAACATGGGAGCCGGGCAAACCCAACTATTGACCCAAGACATGATTCAGAGCCGATGCATATAGTGCTATAAGTTCGGGGTGCCGCACTTGTGAAAGTGTTCGGACTTATCACACCATGATGCGGGAAACATAAGCCCCTGGTGTATTGTAGCCATACCAAAGTGTACGGATGCGACATGCCATAAATGAACATATGTATAAAAAGAAAATGCAATTATAAGCAAAAAGGTGCTGCATTGTTTATGTAAGAAAGACTGTTGTAAGTGCAAAACGATACAAATGGTGCGATAAGCAAGGGATGGGACTGTTAAACATGTCCCCCTCCAGGGGTAGGCTGCCGAATGGTGCGTAAAACAGATTTAATGCTCGTAATGGAGACCACCTGGATATTCGCTGTAGCCTTTATCCTTCTCTGGCTGTGGCATCGTGAGTTCGGCAGGTCTGCTGCTGGACAGGGCCTCTGACGAACGGAGTCATGTGGGTAGAAAAATAAAAGGTAAAAAGAAAAAAAAGAACGACACACTTGAGAGCCCCTTGTGTGGTTGAGCCGCAGTCTGGGCTTATCGTGGTCGTGCCCCTCTCCCCATGCCCATGGTATCTTCAGAGTGTAATGGTGTACGCGAAGGACCTATTTTGACGTTTTGCAGGTGCTGGGGTTGGGGCCACACTACTACGCGTGCTCGGAATGTGCCAGGTGGTCTTGTTGTAGGTTACTCCGGGCGCGCTTAGCTATGTCCGACCATTTAACGGCCGGATTCGAGAATTGCCATAAGAGGCTGCTTTGTACTTCTGCCGCGAGAGCCGCTGTATGTTCCTCCGTTCGGAGAGAACGTTATGTGTTTCTGTTGACCGTGATGACTCCTCGAGGGCCTGGCATCTTGAGCTTGAGGTATGCGTAGTGCGGCACCGCGTTGAACTTTGCAAACGCGGTACGTCCGAGCAAGGCATGATAGCCGCTGCGGAACGGGACTATGTCAAAGATTAACTCCTCGCTTCGGAAGTTATCCGGGCATCCTAAGACCACTTCCAGTGTAACTGAGCCTGTACAATTGGCTTCTACACCTAGTATGACGCCTTTAAAGGTCGTCTTGGTAGGTTTAATCCTTGAGGGGTCTATGCCCATTTTGCACACTGTATCCTGATAGAGTAGGTTCAGGCTGCTGCCGCCGTCCATCAGGACTCTGGTGAGGTGAAATCCATCGACGGTTGGGTCAAAGACCAATGCGGCGAATCCGCCATGGCGGATGCTGGTGGGGTGGTCCCTTCGGTCAAAAGTGATCGGGCAGGAGGACCATGGATTGAACTTCGGGGCGACTGGCTCCATCGCGTATACATCCCTGAGTGCATGCTTCCGCTCCCTTTTGGGTATGTGTGTTGCGTATATCATGTTCACCGTCCGCACCTGTGGGGGGAAACCCTTCTGTCCTCTATTGTTCGGCGGTCAGGTCTCTTCCTCGTCATCGCTATGCAGCCCCTTTTCATTGTTTTCGGCAATTAACTTGCCCGCCTGCTTGAATACCCAACAGTCTCTGTTGGTGTGGTTGGCTGGTTTTTTGGGGGTGCCGTGTATCTGGCACGAGCGGTCGAGTATTCGGTCCAAATTGGTCGGACCCGGAGTAGTTCTTTTGAATGGCTTTTTCCGCTGACCGGGTTTAGAGCCTCTGAATCCGGCATTGACTGCCGTATCCTCACTATTGTCGCCGTTGATGCGGCGCTTGTTTTTGTTATGACGCGACCTGCCATTTCGGTCCTTGAAATCCAGACTGCCAGAATTTTTGCTGAGGTTGTTGCTGCGTGCTAGCCAGCTATCCTCACCTGCGCAGAAGCGGGTCATGAGTGATGTGAGGGCTGCCATGGATTTCGGCTTTTCTTGTCCCAGGTGCCGGGCAAGCCACTCGTCGCGGATGTTATGCTTGAAGGCCGCGCGGGCCTCCGCATCCGGACAGTCGACGATTTGGTTTTTCTTGGTTAAGAACCGTGTCCAGAATTGTTTGGCCGACTCGTCTGGCTGCTGAATTATGTGGCTTAGGTCGTCGGCGTCTAGTGGTCGCACATACGTGCCCTGGAAGTTATCGAGGAATGCGGCTTCCAGGTCTTCCCAACTCCCAATTGACTCTGCTGGCAAGCTGTTAAGCCAATGCCGGGCTGGTCCTTTAAGCTTGAGGGGGAGATATTTGATGGCGTGAAGATCGTCACCGCGGGCCATGTGGACGTGAAGAAAATAGTCTTCGATCCAGACCGCGGGGTCTGTTGTGCCATCGTAAGATTCGATATTCACAGGTTTAAACCCTTCGGTGATTTGATGATCCATTACTTCATCTGTGAAGCATAGTGGGTGTGCGGCGCCTCTGTACTGGGCGATATCACGACGGAGCTCAAAAGAGCTTTGTCTGTTTTGTTCGGCCCTGCCGGACTTACTGTGTCCGGCATGACGGTTGTCGTCACGTACCGTGGGGCGCCCATGTGATCCATAGATCGATCTTGATTGTCTTTCCTTATCCTCCAATATATCTCGCAAGTCCGAAGCGTTCCCCTGTGGCCTTGTGCTTTTCGAGAAATGCCGGGGTACGGGTCTAGTGAAGGGCCTAGAGGCCTCTCTGTCGCGACAACAGGGTGGTCGGTCAGTCGTATTGTCTCCTGGTGACGCGGGTTCATACGCTTCCTCCTCTAATCGGGGGAGCAACTTGCGTTTAGGGTAGCTTTTGGAGGAGCGTTCGAGCTCATGCTCTTCGGCCGCGAGGACTTCAGTCCATCTGTCGGCTAGCAGATCTTGATCAGCTCTAAGCTGGTGCTGCTTTTTCTTGAGGCTGTTCGCCGTGGCCATAAGCCTGCGTTTAAAACGCTCTTGTTTGACGGGATCCTTAGGCACGACGAATTCATCGTCGTCGAGGCTTGCCTCGTCTCCGGAGGGAGGCATATAATCCTCTACCTCTTCTTCTGCCGCTCTCTCACGAGGGCTGGCATCTCCGTCCTCCTGCGCTGCATCTTGCTGGAGTGGGTTATCTTCGGCACTGTCCGGTGTATTATTATCTCCGGTGCCGGAGTCTTCATTCTTGTTGTGGCGGGATTTAGAGCGGCGCCGCTGACGCCGGCGCTTGGGTTGTTTCTTGGAGGGGTTATCCTCCTCTGTTCCTTCACCATTCCCATCCTTTGGGATATCCACCATGTATATGTCATATGATGAGGTGGCTTTCCAGTGCCCGGTTGGCGCTGGTTCTTGGTCGTCTCTGGCATCGTCGTCCATACCGTCGATGTCTTCGGAGTCGTAGTCTAGCATGTCGGTTAGATCGTCGACAGTGGCTACCAAGTGGGTGGCGGGTGGGCTTTGAATTTCTTCGTCGTCCACATCCCAACCGTCCTGACCGCAGTCCGGCCAGGGCTCTCCCGATAACGAGAGATACTTTAGCAAACTCAAAATGTCGCTGAAAGGTGAGTGTTGAAAGATGTCCGCTGCAGTGAACTCCATGATCGGTGCCCAATTGGATTCGATTGGAGGGGGCGCGGGGGGTTCGGAGTCCGGCGAGGAGTCCGGCACCTCGGAGTCACGAGTTTTATGAGGGACGAGGTTAGTGTTCGGCTCTATCGCCATACAGGTTGCAGTTCCCGAGGCGGTGTGTAGCCATCCGTCCTCGACCTGCGCAGCCGGCTCCGAATTGAAGATCGGAGCGGGTTCGAGTGCGGCCTCCAGGGTACTGTCCGGCTGCAGAGCTAAATCATGCTCGCCGTGACAGTGCGGCATGCTCGGCTGTGGCTCAAGTCCCCGCGGATGTCGGCTGTGAAGTCCAAACTTCCAATGGCCAGGGGCGTAGCTTTCGATCTGCTCCACACGGCCAAGCGAATTGGCCCGCAGTGCAAAGCCGCCGAATACGAAGATCTGTCCGGGGAGGAAGGTCTCACCCTGGACTGCGTCCTTGACGATGATCGAAGAAGCCATCGAGCCTATCGGTGACGACACAGAGGAACTCTCAATGAAAGCACCAATGTCGGTGTCAAAACCGGCGGATCTTGGGTAGGGGGTCCCGAACTGTGCGTCTAGGCGGATGGTTACAGGAGACAAGGGACACGATGTTTTACCCAGGTTCGGGCCCTCTTGATGGAGGTAAAACCCTACGTCCTGCTTGATTAATATTGATGATTTGTGTTACAAGAGTGGGTCTACCACGAGATCAAGGAGGCTAAACCCTAGAAGCTAGCCTATGGTATGATTTTTGTTCGTCCTATGGACTAAAGCCATCCGGTTTATATAGACATCGGAGAGGGCTAGGGTTACACAGAGTCGGTTACAATGGTAGGAGATCTACATATCCGTATCACCAAGCTTGCCTTCCACGCCAAGGAAAGTCCCATCCGGACACGGGACGAAGTCTTCAATCTTGTATCTTCATAGTTTGGGAGTCCGGCCGATGATGATAGTTCGTCTATCCGGACAGCCCCTAGTCCGGAACTCCCTCAGTGATCCAGCGGTGGAGGTCCTGATGGTCAACGGGCCATACGGTCCCCCCGGCTTTCCCGGTGCCAAGGGAGGTAATGGCGGAGGCGATCCGTCGCATTCCCATGAGGAATACCTTCCCAAGCCCCTCAATTCGCTGCAGAGGGAAGAACTTCGCCGCCGGAACATGGATGCCCTTCATACTCCTATCATTGGAGAAACCCCTAAAGCTCGCGCCTTGGAGGACGCGTGCTTGGCAAACCTGGCTGAGCGCACTCGACTGGAGAACCTTCAGCGAGCACTCGATGAGCGTGCGTGACAACGGGTCCCTAACTCCAGTCGACTTCAGCTCTTTCCACCTCCGACTCAGGTATATCGAACTCCGATTCAGAATTTAGCAGCTGCAGCCTGTATAGCAGAATCAATTCAGCCTTCCCAATCAGAGGCTGGCAGAGGCTTGATGCAGATCATAGATTTGCTCCGGGCAGCAGGAGATCAAAATTCAGCTATATCACAGTCGTAGAACAGGATTCACAGCAAATCCGTGGCTGCGAATATGGTCCAGTCGGCTCATAGCCCCAGATCGCCCCCGAGGTGTGAAGGGCGTGGAGACCGGCACGATCAGTACAGGAACCGTGAGCAATATGATCACCGATTCGATCACGATGATCGACGTCGAGTGCCCACTCCTCCCCGTAGGGGTGGATCCTATGTACCTCGACAGCAGGATGATAGACGCCAGCACAGTGGCGGGCGAAGAATTCGAGTCGACCCTAGGGAACCAGGCTTTGATGCGAGATCCATCATCGTTCAAGGTCTGGTCGACCGGAACAGAGCTCACAGAGAGGGTCACGACGGAGATGTACCCACCAGCAGCTGAGTGCATGTCTCCGGACCAGAGTGTTTCAGCAGAGCCATCAGAGCCGCGGTGATTCCTCCCAACTTCAGGTTGGCGACTGGAGTCGGTAAGTTCAACGGTGAGTCTAAGACCGATACTTGGCTTGAGGACTACTGAGTGGTTGTCCAGATCGGCGGCGGAAATGAAGAGGTGGCCATGAAACACCTGCCTCTTATGTTGGAGGGATCAGCCAGGGCATGGCTGAATCAGTTGACACCCAACAACATTTACACATAGGAAGACCTCTCCCGAGTGTTTGTCAGAATGTTTGAAGGAACATGCAAGCGACTTGTTGGACTGACAGAGCTGCAATCTTGTGTGCAGAAGTCGAATAAGACTTTGAGAGACTACATCCAGAGATGGATCACATTGCATCACATAGTAGAAAATGTATCTGATCACCAGGCAGTCTGCGCCTTCAAGGAAGGCATTAAGTACAGAGAGCTAAGCCTGAAATTCGGTCGAACCGGAGACATGTCTCTGAGTCGAATGATGGAGATAGCTGCCAAATATGCCAATGGTGAGGAAGAGGATCGGCTCCGGAGCGGCAAGAACAAGTTAGTCGCCCAGGAAACCGGAGGAGGGAACTCCAGTCGGAAGCAAAAGCGGAAAGCCGAGCCAGCTGCTCCTGGAGAAACCTTGGTCGTGACTCAAGGAAAGTTCAAGAGAAAGCCCAAAGGGCCTTGTAACCCCAAGAAAGTGAAGGATAAAGAGGGAAATGACGTGATGGACTTGCCATGTCACATCCACACGAAGAAAGATGAAGAGGGTAATTTCATTTACCCGAAGCATACCACTCGACAGTGTCGACTTCTGATACAGCAGTTCCAGGGGAAACAGTCCAAGGATAAGGAAAAGGAGTCGGACAAAGTTGAGGACAAGGGGGATAATGACGAGGAATATCCTCAGGTCAATTCCACTCTGGTGATTTTTGCTGACGTTGAGAGCAAAATTCGACTGAAAGTTATAAACCAAGAGGTGAATATGGTTGCTCCGGTGACAACCAATTATCTGAAGTGGTCCCAGACGGCTATCACATTCGACCAGTCTGTTCACCCGACGCACATAGCCACCCCTGTGAGGCAAGCTCTGGTGGTCGATCCAGTCGTCGAGGGCACTCGACTGACTAAAGTGTTGATGGATGGCGGTAGTAGTTTGAATATACTGTACGCTGAGACGCTGAAAGGGATGGGCATTCCGATGTCCAGACTCAGCACGAGCAATATGAGTTTCTATGGAGTTATTCCTGGCAAGAAGGCCGCATCACTCGGCCAGATTGGTCTCGATGTAGTTTTTGGTGATTCCATGAACTTCCGCAAAGAAAAGCTGACATTTGAGGTTGTAGATTTCCAGAGTGCCTACCACGCTATTTTGGGCAGGCCAGCTTATGCACGTTTTATGGCTCGACCATGTTACATGTACCTCAAATTGAAGATGCCTGGCCCTAAAGGTGTGATCACTGTTACTGGTAATCGCAAGAAGGCGGAAGAGTGCTTCCAGAAAGGCTCAAAGATCCCCGATGCTCAAATGGTGGCAGGAGAGTGGCAGGAACACTAGAGGAATGCAGACCCGAGTGATTTGTTGGGAGCCAAGAAGCCTGTTACGGAATCAGCGTTTCAGTCGTCCGGTGAGACAAAACCAGTTCACATCCACCCGACCGACCCCAACGCTGCTCCGACTAATATCTCCACAACACTCGACCCCAAATAGGAAGAAGCGCTCATCCAGTTCCTCTGTGAGAACTGGGACATCTTTGCATGGAAACCTTCGGACATCCCAGGTGTACCCAGGTGGCTGGCTGAGCATCGTCTGTGAGTCGATTCAAAGGCAAAACCTGGCAAGGAACATCTGCGACGGTTCGCCGTCCAGAAAAGGAAGGCTATTGGCGAAGAGGTGGCTCGGCTCTTAGCAGCAGAGTTTATCCGAGAGATTTACCACTCCGAGTGGCTCACGAATGTTGTCATGGTCCCCAAGAAGGACAACTCACTTTGCATGTGCATTGACTTTAAACATATCAATCGGGCCTGCCCGAAAGATCATTTTCCTCTTCCCCGCATCGACCAAATAGTCGACTCAACAGCGGGATGTGAGCGACTGTCTTTCTTCGACGCCTATTCCGGGTACCATCAGATCCGTCTGTATGGACCCGATGAGATCAAAACAGCTTTCATCACCCCATTTGGGTGCTTCTGTTATGTCACCATGCCATTCGGCCTCAAGAATGCCGGAGCCACATTCATGAGGATGATTTAGAAGTGTTTGCTCACTCAAATCAGTCGGAATGTGGAAGCATACATGGATGACATTGTGGTCAAGTCACGGAAAGGTTCCGACCTGCTGGCTGACCTCGTTGAAACATTTGCCAACCTCAGGAGGTATGATATCAAGCTAAATCCATCCAAGTGCACATTCGGAGTTCCTGGCGGAATGTTACTCGGTTTTCTCGTTTCCGAACGAGGAATCGACGCAAACCCAGAGAAAGTGGGCACTATGCTCCGAATGAAACGACCTGTGCGTGCGCACGATGCTCAGAAGCTTACTGGTTGCTTGGCCGCTTTAAGTCGATTCATCTCTCGTCTCGGTGAGAAGGCATTGCCTCTTTAACGACTGATGAAGAAGTCAGACAAGTTCGAGTGGACTCCTGAAGCTGATGCAGCGTTTGCAGAGTTAAAAACCCTGCTTTCCAGGCAGCCTGTGCTTGCTACCCTGATCAGCAAAGAGCCTTTGCTACTTTACATTGCAGCCACAAGACAAGTCGTCAGTACAGTACTTACATTCGAGCGGGAAGAAGAAGGGAAAACCTTCAAAGTTCAGCGCCCAGTATACTATATTTCTGAAGTCCTGACCCCATAAAAGCAAAGATACCCTCATTATCAGAAGCTTGTATATGGGATTTATATGACCACGAAGAAAGTTGCTCACTACTTCTCTGACCATACCATCACAGTCATCAGTGACGCCCCCTTATCAGAGATTCTGCACAATAGAGATGCAACTGGTCGAGTGACCAAATGGGCGATTGAACTCCTTCCCCTTGATATCAGATTTGAGGCAAAGAAAGCTATCAAGTCCCAAGCAATAGCAGATTTCCTCGCCGAGTGGACTGAACAATAGTTACCGACTCAAGTTCACTCGGAGCACTGGACTATGTTCTTTGATGGCTCTAAAATGCTGAATGGTTCCGGTGTTGGGGTAGTGTTGGTTTCCCCCCGAGGAGATAAGCTCAGATATGTACTCCAGATTCACTTTGACTCCTCCAATAACGAAGCAGAATACGAAACTCTTTTGTATGGGTTGCGTATGGCCATTTCACTCGGCGTTCGTTGCCTCATGGTCTACGGCGACTCAGATTTGGTGGTTAACCAAGTGATGAAGGAGTGGGACGTCAGAAGCCCAGCTATGACTGGTTACTGCAACGCAGTAAGAATGTTGGAGAAGAAATTCGAGGGGTTAGAGCTTCATCACGTACCCCGACTAAAAAATCAAGCAGCTGATGACTTGGCGAAGATAGGTTCCAAAAGAGAAGCCATTCTTAGCGGCGTGTTTTTGGAACATATCCACGTACCGTCGGTTCAAGAAGATCCTTTCACTGAAGAAGCCCCGTAGCCAAAAAGTGCCACAGATCCGACTCATGTTGAGGTCCCAGCTGTGGTTGACTTAATCATGGAAGTTCTGGTTATCACTCCCGACTGGACAGTGCCTTACATCACGTATATCCTAAGGAAAGAGCTCCCAGAGAATGAAGAAGAGGCTTGGCAGATCGTCCATCGATCCAAGGCCTTTACTGTCATGAGGGGACAGTTGTTCAGAGAAAGCGCGACTGGAGTCAGCCAGAAATGCATAACATCGGAAGAGGGTCGAATGATTCTCAATGACATCCACTCGGGGACTTGTGGCCATCATGCATCCTCTCGGACCATTGTGGCTAAAGCATACCGAGCGGGTTTTTACTGGCCCAGAGCAAATGAAATGGCGAAAGAGATAGTCGACAAGTGCGAAGGATGTCAGTTCTACTCCAACATGTCACACAAACCTTCCTCAGCTTTGAAGACCATCCCAATCGTCTGGCCTTTCGCTGTTTGGGGATTAGATATGGTTGGACCACTGAGAACTGGCAGGAGTGGCTTCACCCATGTACTAGTGGCAGTCGACAAGTTCACCAAATGGATCAAAGCCAAGCCCATTTAAAATCTTGATGTTGGCACTGCCATCAGCTTCATGAGAGAATTAATATTCAGATATGGAGTTCCGCATAGCATCATCGCTGATAATGGGTCAAACTTCGATTCCGAGCAATTCAAAGCCTTCTGCGCTTCTCAAGGCACACGAGTCGACTACGCTTCAGTCGCCCACCCCCTGTCGAATGGACAAGCGGAAAGAGCAAACGGCCTAATCCTCAAAGGACTAAAACCCCGGTTGATGCACGACCTCAAACACGCAGCAGGCGCGTGGGTCGACGAACTTCCATCAGTTCTTTAGGGATTGAGGACCACTCCAAATCGGTCGACTGGGAGAACTCTGTTCTTTCTAGTCTACGGGACTGAAGCGGTTCTGCCAAGTGACCTGCTTCACAATGCACCGCGAGTCGAGCTCTACTCCAAAGTCGAAGCAGAACAAGCCCGACAGGACACAGTCGACCTTCTGGAAGCAGAAAGAGAGATGGCCATGATCCGATCGACCATCTATCAGCAAGACTTGCGCTGATTCTACGCCAGAAATGTGAAGAGCCGAGCCTTCCAAGAAGGAGACTTGGTCCTCCGAGTGGACCAACAGAAGCCACACAAGCTCGCCCCTACTTGGGAAGGCCCCTTCATTGTTACCAAAGTTCTCTACAACGGAGCATACCGTCTTTACAACGTCGATCGCCAGATTGACGAGCCACGAGCTTGGAATGCGGATCTGCTCCGCCCCTTTTATACTTAAGTATTCACTCGGATGAGTTGTAATAAAAGTACTTCTGTAGTTTATTTATCAAAAACAAGAGTTCTATAATTTTCCCAGTGATTGTTGTTACTTTTGTTCACATAAATCAGTCCCCCAGTGGGTGGCTTAGCTGCGAATCCGTTTCGCCTAAGTTTGTAAAAAAAAATCCTTACCTATTGGTGAGCTAGCCTCCCGCTCGGAGGCTTATCTGCGAATCCGTTTCGCCTAAGTTTAAACAAAATCCTACCGAGTGGTATGCCAGCCTTCCACTCGGAGGCTTAGCTGCGAATCCGTTTCGCCTAAGTTTAAACAAAATCCTACCGAGTGGTAAGCCAGCCTTCCACTCGGAGGCTTAGCTGCAATCCAAGTACTCGCCTAAGTTTAAACAAAATCCTGCCGAGTGGTGAGCCAGCCTCCCACTCGGGGGCTTAGCTGCAACCTAGTTTCGCCTAAGTATAAAATACAACGTGCGCTCCGCAAGGAGGACGAAGCGCAGGTCGACTGCAATCTTCTCCTTCTGAGCTACGGCACAAATACAACATGCGCTCCGCAAGGAGGACGAAGCGCAGGTCGACTGCTACCTTCTCCTTCAGAGCTATGCCACGGGAATCCTACCGAGTGGAGAGCAAACCTCCCACTTGGGGGCTTAGCTGCAGCCCAGTGCTCGCCTAAGTTTTTGAAAATCGTACCGAGTAGAGAGCAAACCCCCCACACGGGGACTTAGCTGCAGCCCAGTGCTCGCCTAAGTATTTAAAAATCCCACCGAGTGGAGAGCAGACCTCCCACTCGGGGGCTTAGCTGTGGCCCAGTGCTCGCCTAAGTATTTAAAAATCCCACCGAGTGGAGAGCAGACCTCCCACTCGGGGGCTTAGCTGCGGCCCACTGCTCGCCTAAGTATTTAAAAATCCCACCGAGTGGAGAGCAGACCTCCCACTCGGGGGCTTAGCTGCAGTCCAGTACTCGCCTAAGTATTTAAAAATCCTACCAAGTGGAGAGCTAACCTCCCACTCGGAGGTTTAGCTGCAGCCAGTGCTCGCCTAAGTTTGAAATCCATTTCGATTCACAAGGACGACGAGGTGCAGGTCGACTGATACCTTCTCCTTCTGAGCTTCACCACAAATACAATGTGCACTATGTCTCGACCCGCAAGGATGCAGGTCGACTGCAACCTGTACTCCAACCTACAAGAATACATCACCAGTACTAAAATATATACCAAGTGAAGGGCAGTGTTCACTCTGAAGCAAATGCAAACATATTCAACGGCAAAACCAAGTTTGGATAGCATCCTACGGATCCAGAAGTGCTCAGGCATCGAGCCTGTTAAAGTCTATCGGTTACAAAAACCACTCGGCATTCCGAGGCAAATTTAAGGCATCAAGCATAGAAGTTTTTTACTCCTCCTGCGGAGGACTGGAAGGTGCAACAAACTCGTCCAGGTCGATTCCATCTGCGATCCGAGTGGCAGCAGCAATGAAGGTCTCCATGAAAGATCAGAAGTCATACTTCTTGGTATTGGCCACCTTGAGAGACACCAGCTTGTCCTCTCGCGCGTCCTTGCAGTGAACAACGACTAGAGACAGAGCAACGTCGGCACCACAACTGGCAGAAGACTTCTTCCATTCTTGCAGTCGACTTGGAACTTCGTTTAGTCGAGTCATCAGAGACTCGAGGTCGTTCTGAAGTGTTTCTCCTAGCCAGAGTGCTGTGTCGATGTGCGATGTTGCAACCTTCGGTCTTGCAAGGTAGTCGACAACAACAGCAACGCGAGACTCGAGATGGAGCACGTTCATGGCGGCTTCATCCTTCACAGGAGAGTTGATGGGATCCAAGCCAGTCTCCACTCGACTAGTCTCCTCTTCAAAGTTTTGGCAGAATTCTGTGGATACGATCCAAGGATAAGCTAACGTTCCTACAATAAGTCAATGACTACCAGTCGGATATAAGGGGTTACCTTCGAGCATGAGGAATAACTGCTTGGCGAGCCCTCCCAGATAAGCCTCTAAGTCGTTCTTCTTTCCCACCAGTTCGCTAGCCTTGTCACTCAGGGCCATCTTGTCATTCTTCAGTCGGCTGACCTCCTTATTGGCCGCGTCGAGAGCAGCTTTCAGATTGGTATTCTCCTCTCCAAGTTTGCTGATTGAAGCCAACTTTTCTTCTGTGAGTTTCGTCTTGTCCGATGCCGCTTTCTGCGCCACGGCGAGGTCAAGGTCCTTCTTCTTCCGAGAATCCCTTAGTTTCTCTGTGAAATGACAGTGAGATCAGACTCGGGAATGGACAAAAAATAAGGGTAGTTGTCAAGGTTCTTAGCAAACATACCTTTTGCCCCCTCCTCCGCCTTCGTGAAGTTCTCCTGGACAAGCTTCAGATCAAGTTCGAGCTAGATATGCTTGTTCTCCAACTCAGTATAACGAGCCACAAGCTCGCAAGATTTCTGCGAAAGATCAGTCGACAGACATCAAAGACAGGTCACTTCCGAGTGACTAAGAGAAAAATCGTAGCATTTCTAAGACTACAGCCGAATCAAAATATTCAACTATAGTCTCGGGGACTACACCCAGTGGGTGCACTCAGCGTGCCCCCACTGGTTCTACCGGCTCGGATCAATCAGTGAACCGAAAGTAGCTAACTACAAACAGTTAGACACAGTTTCTAAAAAAAGAGGAAAGCGAAGTATTCTTCAGACCATAGCCGACTACCAGCAGTCGACCACGGTCTCGGGGACTACACCCAGTGGGTGCACTAAGCGTGCCCCCACTGGTTCCATGATTCCATTCGACCAGATCGAGTGAAGAAAGTAAAAGCGAAAAAAGTTCAAGACATAAAGACTACAGTCGACTGCCAGCAGTCCACCGTAGTCTTGGGGACTACACCCAGTGGGTGCACTCAGCGTGCCCCCACTAATCCAGACATTTCAATCGACACACCCAGTGGGTGTATGACAGATATTAAGATTTTCAGAAAGAAAAATTGCCAGGTATCATATCCTAACAGAACAGGCGGTGGTCAACTAACCTCGACATTGCTCTGAAGAGTTGAACTCGCATCATAAGCTGCTTGGCTGGCGTCTCGGATCGCCTTCACCCTCTCCATCATGACCCCCGCCTGGCGTATGGCTTCCTTGGCAGCACCTGCTTGGTCCTCTGGGACGTGGTGTGTGGAGAAGAGGGAAGTTGGTTCAGCACTCGACGACAGAGGGCAGGCACTCGTCAACGGCACCGCAACGGTCACGGTAGCCCGAGCAATGTTGCCCCCCTCCGGAACCAATGTTTCAGGTGCTGACGCAACCTGAGCAGTCTTGCCAGCAGACGCTTTCCTGTTCCTCCTTTGCCTCAGTGGCTCCTCATCGTCATCGCCAGGGAGATCAATGATAATGCTAGGTGGAGCTACAGAAAAGGTTCAAAGTCAAAAATGCAGATCCAATCGACCGAAAGTGAAACTGCACAGATCTTAGAAAGATTAGAAGTGGCAGCATCCTCCATTTCTTGATCTTCATGCCTGGCTGAGGTCTTGGAAGTAGCAGCACTGCGATTTCAGAAATCAGTAGGTCAGCGATTGGGTCGACCAAGAATATATCCATGTTGAAAGAGAAAAACATGAGTTATGCCATTACCCAGAAACAGTCGGAATCTCCATCCTCATCTTTGGTAGGGCCTTCGCTGGTTTTGTCGGTGCCGCTCGGGGTTGCTTCGACGCTTTCTTAGTTGGCGCCGGAGAAGTCGTCCGAGGGCGTTTGGTCGACTACCCAGCAGGCACAGCTCCCTTGCCGCGCTCGACCGCAGGATCATGGGCGAGCTTGGACCGTCTTTCAGTACGAGGAGGCTCGACTACCTCCTCCTCTTCCTCCTCCTCTTCCTCATCAGAGCCAACATCTTCTTCACCCTCGTCGCCGTCCGACTCCCACTCCTCCTGGCTTTCACCTCCACTTCCTTCTTCTTCTTTGGTCTGTTCTTGCGCCCCGTTGGGCATCGAGTACATCTTGGTAGTGATCTGGAAGACAACAAACAAGATAAAGGTCAGTCGACCGAATTGCAGCAAAGCAGAATGAAGAAAACAGAATCACAATCAGAGAAATGTAGTCAGACCTTGTCTGGTTCCTAGGACTGGTCGAGTGGCGGGATCCTCCTGGCCCCACGAGGATTATCTCTGTTCCCCGTGATGGCGGTCATCCACCTCTCCAGAGTGACATCGTCGACCTCCTCCGGGTGGACCCGAGTGGTGTCTTCCGTATCAGAGTACAACCACATCGGGTGGCCCCGGTACTGAAGTGGCTGAATGTGCCGTCGAAGGAAAACCTCTAGAAGATCCATGCCCGTCACTCCGTCTTGAATGAGCTGGACTACGCGCTCCATCAACATCCTAACCTGAGCCTTCTCCTCCGGAAGCACCTTCAGAGAAGATGGCTTGTTCACTCGGTCCATGGAGAACGGGGGGAGGCCAGTCGACTGCCCTGGTGTCGACTGGTCTTGGCAGTAGAACCAGGTCGACTGCCACCCTCGAACCGACTCAGGAAGGGTCATGGCTGGATAGGCACTCTTACTCCTCATCTGAACCCCGAGACCCCCACACATCTGGATCACTTGGGTCCTCTCGTCATTCGGGCTAGCCTTTTTTACCATCTGAGAGCGACAGGTGAAAATGTGTTTGAAAAGGCCCCAGTGCGGTCGACAACCCAAGAAGTTTTCGCACAAAGACACGAAAGCAGCGAGGTAGGAAATGGAGTTGGGTGTGAAGTGATGGAGTTGTGCACCAAAGAAGTTCAGAAACCCCCGAAAGAAAAGATTCGGCGACAGAGAAAAACCGCGATCTACATGGGTGGCTAAGAGGACGCACTCACCCTCCCGAGGTTGCGGCTGCCACTCCTTCCCCAGAAGCCTTGCTGACCCATGGGGGATCAGTCCTTCGTTGGCCAAGTCATCGAGGTCCTTCTGGGTGATGGTCGAGCGGATCCAGTCTCCCTGGATCCAGCCTTGCGGCAGGCCAGACCACGACGAGGATCCGCCCCGACTAGGCGCTCTCCCCTTCACCTTCACCATCGCCTTCTTCGCCCGCTCCAAAGCCGCCGTCTTTTCCTTCACCATCATCGCCGGCGAGGCATGCAAGGAGCAGCGAGGCGGAGTTGGGGGCGGGCGCAGCGGGCGAGTTCGAGGAAGAGAGAGAGGAGATTGAGGGCGCACTGTTTGAAAAAACCCCGTCCGGCGCCTTATATGAAGTCTCGTCCGAGTGGCTGACTGGTAGGCCCGGGCGATCCTGTCAAATCCCGCAACAGTCGCGCGCGTGATACGTGGCGAAAAAGGTGGCGCGGAAATCGAGGTGTCCCTGCCTTATCCCATTCGAGTAATGCGGCTTCCTCCGCCTCGCGCGCTTCCCGAAATTCAGATCCCGCTAAATCCGCGAATAGCAGAGCAACTTGTCAGACTGAAGATTTCCTCTGATCCATCGCTCGGAGATCTCCAAGTATAGAAAAGTCACTCGACCAATATAAAGAATATATCAAGGCGACTGAAAAAGAAGTTGGTGTCGTCACCTAAGGTCATTGATCCAGAACAAGACATACTCATAGCACAAAAAGAGGGGTCGGAAGAATTCTCAACTCCTTCCTCACTCAAACCTCGATCCATTCGGGGGCTAATGATGAAGCCATGTACCTAGGGTAGGGTCATGGACCTGTCCAAAGTACCCTTCCCAAGAACATCTCTAGAAGAAACTACCTTTCAATCGACCTGGAAGGATTCCACTCGACGGACTCGAAGACACTCGACCATGAAACCACTCAATCGACCGCCAGAAGATCTAGAGTCACTCTGAACCCAAAAGGTCTGTTATTAAGTAGTCTTTATGGTCATGATAGCACTTTATGTAAGACGTTACCAGTAACGCCAGGTCTTTATGCACATTGAACCCTCCGCTACGTGGGCTGGCTGGGGTCCTGGTGCACTCTATATAAGCCACCCCCCTCCACAGGCAGAAGGGTTCGCACCCCTGTAACTCTCACACATATAATCCAGTCGACCGCCTTCGGGAACCGAGACATAGGGATGTTACTTCCTCCGAGAAGGGCCTGAACTCCATAGCTAGGATCTTGCCTCTCCTTAGTACTCCCCTACATTACTGTCAGACATAGAACCACGACACCTGCTGCCTTGAAGAAGTCCCCAAGCCGGCTGCTGCGGTCGCCGGGCCGGGTTCTGAAATCCCCGTGCCGGGTGCGACGGCTGCAGTCCCCGAGCCGCCTGCCGAAATCCCCGTACCGGCCTCTAGTGTCCTCAAGTCAGATCCGACTGCTTCTGGAGGGGCCGGCACGAAGATGGAGTCAGACTTTGGTGATGGCTTGACAGACGGCTTGAGGAGGTGCTGCAAGGAGACGCCGGCTGGTATCGCCTGTTGGGTGGAGCCGATCTGTGCCAAGGCATCTGCTTGCTCGTTGTCATTTCTTGGCACGTGGAGGAACTGGCATCCGTCAAAGTATCTACTGAGTTGCTGCACGAGGAAGCGGTAGCTTGCCATGTTCGCGTCCTTGGCGTCCCAGTCGCCTGGCGACTGCTGGACCACCAAGTCGGAGTCACCATAGCACAGGATCCGGCGAATGCTGAGTTCCTTGGCAAGCTGGAGCCCGTGTATGAGTGCCTCGTACTCGGCTACGTAGTTGGAGGCGGCAAAATGGACTTGGAACACATATCTGAGCTTGTCGCCTTTGGGAGAGGTGAGGACGACGCCGGCTCCTAGACCGGTGCGCATTTTTGAACCATCAAAATGCATCCGCCAATGGGTGGAGTCTGGCGCTGGCGGCAAGTACTGGGTCTTGGCCCAGTCAACGAGGAAGTCGGCCAGCACTTGTGACTTGATGGCGGTGCGAGGCTGGTAGTAGATGGTGTAAGGGACCAGATCAATAGCCCACTTGGCCACTTGGCTAGAAGCATCTCGGCTTCCAATGATCTCAGCAAGCGGAGCCGTGCAGACGACAGTTATTGGGTGCTCTTGAAAGTAAGGCTTCAGCTTCTTAGCGGCAAAGTGCACACCATAGCACATCTTCTGATAATGTGGGTAGTTTTTCTTGGAGACGAACAGTACTTTGCTCAAGTAATATACCGGTCTCTGCACTGGCAATGCTTTGCCCTCCTCTTTGCGTTCTACCACCATGACTATGCTGACAACCCGACAGGTGGCTACAATGTAGAGGAGCATGGGATCCTTCTCAGTCGGAGCCGCCAATATTGGCGGGGTTGTCAACATCTTCCTGAGTTGGAGAAACGCTTCGTCCGCCTTGTCGTTCCACTCGAAAAAAGTGGTCTTCTTCATGAGCTAGTACAGGGGAAGAGCCTTCTCGCCCAGCCGATTGATGAAATGGCTAATTCATGCCAGACAGCCGGTGAATTTCTGCACGTCCAGCAGTCGGGTGGGAACCTCCATCTTCTCAATGGCCTTGATCTTCACAGGGTTGCACTCTATGCCGTGCTCTGAGACCAGGAAGCCAAGAAACTGGCCGGCTGGTACTCCAAAGACGCGTTTCTCCGGGTTGAGTTTGATCTGGAATCGGCGCAGGTTCTCAAAGGTTTCCTTGAGGTCTTCTAGCAGCGTGCCACGCTTCTCCATCTTCCTCACTACATCATCCACATAGACATGGGCATTTCTTCCGAGTTGCTTGAGAAGACACTTCTACATGCTGTCAGATTTCGGGTTCCGGCAGACCCTCTAGATTCGAACACTAGGGTGCACGCGGAGACTTCGCCCACTACCTACCTGCACCTCGCCGCCTCGCTAGGATCTAAGCTATGAAAGGAACAACACAACAGACACAAGGTTTATACTAGTTCGGGCCACCATTGTGGTGTAATACCCTACTCTAGTTTGTGGTGTGGTGGATTGCCTCTTGGGCTGATGATGAACAATACAAGGAAGAACAGCCTCGCGAGGGTCTGTTCATGGCTGGTGCGATGAACTGCTAGGGGGAGTTCAGTCACTCTTTCTGCTGGTTCCAAGATGATGATCCTCTTGGCTACCTTGTGGGTGGCTAGTCCTATTTATAGGCAAAGGCCCTGGGCCTCTTCCCAAATACTGAGCGGGAAGAGCGCCAACAATTGCCATTTTGAAGGGGAACATCCAGTACACTTATCCTGACTAAAGTTGGTCCTCGCCTGTCAAAGGCTCTGGTGGTGACGCCGGCTTGGGCTCCACAATGACCTCCTTCCTGTCGTTGCGTCGGTCTTGGCCTTGTTGCACCGAAACGTATGCCTTTGCTTGATGCTCTCGCCTGTGCTTGCTCCCTTTGGACCAAAGAGGAAAGGAGGACACTGCGCGGGCTGGCACCCGCCTGGCGCCCTTGGTCGTCATGGCTTGCGTCATGGGCACCTCGTGAGGTACCCCGCCTTGATCTCTCCGCCTCCTCGTGAGCCAGCCTGACGAGGCCATGCCTGAGGAAGCTTCCTGTCGTCCACCCCGCGAGGCTTGGCCCCTCGTGAGGGTCTTGAGCTCGTGCTGATGAAGATGGGCCGTGCTGGGCCGCCCCTTGAGCCACGCCGCAGGACGAAGGCAGGCAAGTCTAGGGACCCCCGTTCCTAGAACACCGACAGTAGCCCCCGGGCCCAAGGTGCGCCCGGACTTGGCTGAGCAGAGAAGCGAAGGGGCAAGTGCGAAGCGCCGCGGGCCCTAACAGCCTGCGGCCTTGGGCGCCGCGTGGCGGTTGGTTGGACGTGGGCGCCTTAGCAACTGCGTGAATCGACAAAAGAGCGGCATCTGCCTAGGCTTTGCTTCCCTTGCTTCCTCCGGTCATTGCCTAGATCCCCTTTCTTGCGCCCTTCCTTCCTGCCTCTGATATCTCCAGATCTACTTCAACCGCATGCCCTAGCAAGATATGGCGCCTCGCCAAACCCCGACCGAAGCTTGGTACTCGCGCGCCTTGGACTCGCCGAACGTGTCGGAGACGAGCCTTGCCCGGGTGCGCCGGATGGTGGCGGCGCAAGGCATCGATGGGGTAGAGGTGTTCAAGGCTGGCTCCGCCCTTCTTGAGGGCCAAGGGAGCACCTTCTATCTGCTCTTCATGAGCACCGTTGCTGCCGGTCTGGTGCCTCCCTTTTCTGAGTTTTTCTTCTCTGTCCTCCGTCATTAGAAACTGCAAGCTCTGCACCTCCACCCCAACTCTGTTCTTCTTCTGGTGATCTTTGCCTACTATTGTGAGGCTCACGTCGGGATGCAGCCCTCACTGGCCTTGCCGCGCCACTACTTCTCCCTCCGGACCTCTCGTGGTCCCATCTCCGCGTGCGCGAGCTTTGTCGCGTATGGCGGCTCCAACGCCATCTCGAAGCCTGGGAAGACGATTGAGGGCTTCAGGAGCAAGTGGGTCATGGTAGATGCTGGGCACATCCACCCTCGGCTAATTCTGCCCATGGAGCACCCCACGAGCTCCGATGATTGGTCTCGCGCGGAACTCGTGGACCCCTGCACGAAGCCGGTGCTGGAGAAGATGGACGCGGATCTGAGGCCGGGCAACATGGCAGTGGGAAAGCTGACCGGTGCGTCGCTCCTGAGGGAGTTCCTGGAGCACCAGGTGGCCCCGCTTCGTCAGTACTCGCTTTTGCTGTGGAGGCCCCGCTCGAGCCCCGCAGTCTTGGCCGACGAAGATCTGGCCGCGGTCCTCCAATCTTTGATCGGGGGAGACGTGGCGAGGCTGGAGGGTGCCCCTGTACCCCTGTTCCTTCGAGATGATTGGGAGCAGGCGGTGTACTCCATGCCCATCTTCAATGGGGACGGGCCCGTGCCCACGGAGGTTCCCGAGGACCCGTCGGCCCTGGCGGCGGTGAACGTGTCCTCCGGCAACTCCAGCGAAGAGGAGGAAGAAGAGGAGCGGGAAGGAGGGCCTGACTCTGAGGCTACCGACAGGGAGTCGAGAGCGCCTCTCCCCTGGCACAGGCCCCGCGCTCTCCGCCTCTTGCCGAGCAATGACGAGGATGGCGACGAGCGGGGCGGCGAGAGCTTGCCCCCGATCCTGAAGAATGACAGGACCGGGCTGGTCCCCCGCCGGTCTACCCCGGCTCCGAGGCGATCCGCAGATGCGCCTCCTGCTCCCGAGCCCCTCGAGGCTGATCCCTGCAGCCGGCTCTCGGGCTTCAAGTATGGCCGGAGGTTGCTCGAGCTCGCGAGCGATGTCCAGTAAGTGCTTGATTCTTGTTTTATTCCCTATTTTGTCGCCGAGGCTTGATGTCTGTATCTCTTGGCTAGGCTGGCGCCTGCGACGAAGAAGCTGAAGGGGGCTCCTGAGGTTCCGTCTGGGGCAGCGCCTCTACCCGCGAAAGGAGGTGACTGCAAGGCACGGGCCTCTCCTTCCCGGTCGTCCTTGCGAGGCCTGGTGGAGCTGGCTGGGGCGAGCTCAGCCCCATGGCCCAAGCAAGTCCTGAGGTATCCTTGCCTGATGCTACCGCCATAGCTGTTGGGGCGCAGCAGGTCCCGCCTCAGGATACTGTGGTTACGCTGCCGTCCTCTCCTCCTACTCCACCAACCGCTGTCTCTCTGACTCCTCCCACTGTCCTGGATCGTGCTACTGCTGTACTGGACCGGCTGCGGCAAGATCTTCTGGGGGCCGACCCTCGCTTGGTGGCCGGGCGCTTGGAGCTGGCTTCTGGCTGGATTCACTCTAACGCTTCGATTCGAGCGGCGCTGCCCCAGGCCTCGATGGCTTGCGACGAGGAGAAGAAGGACGTCCTTGGGGCGAAGGCTGCTCGTGACGCCGCCTTGGGGGAGGTGGCCGATGCGCGAGGTCGCTGCAAGGCGCTGGAGAGCGAGCTGCAGGGCCTGCGGGACCAGCTTGCCAAGGAGGTCCGCACTCGCCAAGAGAAGGACGAAGACATGAAGGCTCGCGAGGCGGCCGTCAAGGACCGAGACGCCAACCTTAACAAGCGCCTTGACCGCATGGGCGCACTGGAGCAGGAGTTGGAGGCGAGGAAGGTTGAGCTGGACGGCAAGGCGCGGGTCCTCGCGGAGGACCGCGAGGCCTTCACAGAGATGGAGGTGAAGGCTTGCACCTTGCTGAGGTTGCTTTACGACAGCGGCCTGGAAAGCCCGCTGGCCGGCGCCGAGGATGGCCCCGCCAAGCTGCTCCTTTCCTGATCCGTGCTCTTGAAGATGTCACCCTTGGCCTTGGCCCTACGACTGAGGCCGAGGCGCATGTCTTGTCTTCTGCAGTGCTGACGCAGGTCCTTACCCACGTCTACCTTCGCGATCCCAACGTCCACCTTGACAGCCTGCTGGAGCCAGCGAGCGGCGAGCTTGCCGCTGCCGCTGCTGAGGCCGTGAAGGGTCGTGCGGAGGCTCTGCTGGAAAAGTTTCGGGCCTTCCACACCAAGCCGAAGCGAGGCGCTACCGGTCCTGCGGCTTCATGAGGCGAACCCGCTCCGCGAAGCTCCGCCGCCAACAAATGACTCCGTTGTGGCTCCTGTCCTGCTTTCAGCTCCTGCAACATGCATCATGCCTCGGGGAGGCGTTTAAACTTGTGTTTGGTGTTGTGATAACAGTTATGGACTGTAATATTTTCTTTTGAATTCCTTGAGGTTTGTGTTTTTCCTTCCTACTTGCTTATGTTCTACGCTGGCAGAGCCCGGCCCCGCGCATACCTCAGCCGCCGTTAGCCCGGACCGGAAACCAGGACAGGACCAAGGAGTGAGGGGCTACGTGACAAGTTAGGCTCCTGAGTCGCGATGCTCAGGAGTCCCCCTAGGCGCACGAACAGCAAGTAGGGAGGTGAGATGTGGGTGTGAATCTACCATTCTATGTCTGCAGAGCCCGGCCCCGCGCATACCTCAACCGCCGTTAGCCTTTCTGAACTAAGGAGTGAGGGGCTACGTGACCAGTTAGGATCCTAAGTCGCTATGCTCAGGAGTCCCCCTTGACGCTCAAACGACCTTCATACCTTGGCTCCGCTCGGGGAGGGACGTGCGACGAACAAGGCCCGAGGGTCCTGGCTGGGTGGCGTGCGTCTGGGCGTGACCCAGGCGCAGCCCCCGTGCCCTGCCCCCTCGCGCGGCACTCCCGAGGGGAGGCGTTGCGATGAGGTCAGACACTGAGCTCTGGGCTCCCTGAGGTTGATGCGGCCGGGGGCCACTCTTAGTTGTTTATTACCAGCGCGGAGCATAGCGCCTCCGTATGTGTATGGGCATAGCCTCTCCTCGGCAGTGTCATCAGCCAGTGCGGAGCATGTTACTTCCACTAGTGCGTGGGAGGGGGCTCCCCTTCGGGAGGAGCCCCCGGGGCGTGTACAGCCCCGCCCTGACACTTGGGCACCCGTGAGCTAGCGTGGGACTCACGGGGCCCTACCTCAAGGCGGGTTGCGCCTGGCACTGGGCCTTAACTTGTGATGTGTTCCTGCAAGTTTGGTTAGATGCCGACGCTCTACGTCCTTGGGTCCCGACCCTCGAGCGGGTCTCAGCCGTCGCTGGTATGCCAGGTCGCGATGCCATGGACAAAGCCAGAGGGTGAGGGCTGGAGAGCCAGTAGGAGCCCATGAGTCGTGATGCTCAAGTACCCCCCCCTTTAACATGCAAGCGGCCGACATGAAGGAAGAAGAGGTGCCATGGACAGGCATCAAATAACAAGCATGATGGTCCGAACACATGGCCCGAAAAATAAACGCAAGAGGGGTACATGCCGCTGGGTCTGGCCCGAGCGACTTGGGGATGATGCAGCCCGAGGGGCGCCCCCAACAAAGTAAGATAGGAACATAAAGTAAAAATGGGATACATGCCGCAGGGACGGACCCACACGGCCTGGGAATAATGCAGCCCTGGGGGGCGCTCCCAGCTGGAAACGAAACTCGAAAGATGTCACCTGATGGTGTTGAAGACGAAGGGGTGTTGGAGTACCGGACGTCGTGGGCTGCGGAAGCCGATCTTCACGAGCCCCCAAGCCCAGGAGCCTCGGGAGGTTCTGGAGGCGCTGGTGGCTCCTCGCGGACCAACTCCATCTCCGACAGGACTGTGGAACGCCTGGCCTCCTGAGCCTCCAGGATGCTTCCCATGAGGCGCTGGCGCACAGCAGCCGCGCTCAGCAAGCCGTAGGGCATGCGAACGTAGCTGTGCGGAGGGCCTTCCCACCGCCCCGCGCGTGAGGGCCAGAAGCGCTCCTGAGAGATGGCTCGGTTGAGCCATGGGATGTCGATGCAGACGCGCAACCCACCATCCTTGCCTGGATGGGGAGCTGCGGCGGGTAAGCGGCGGCTACCACTCATGACTCTTGACTCCTGCAACTCCTGCGTGATCTGACTGACGAACTCCTGAGGGTTTGGCCCTCCTTGCCTTGCTCCTTCCTGAGGGAAACATGCTTTGAAACACGCCTCCAAGTGGTGCCCAAGCGCCTCCCTCGTGACCTTAGCAAGGTCGGTGGCCCTCCAGGAGGGAGCCCCCAAGCCTTGCTTGAGGAGGGCGCCGGGCGCACCTTCCTATGCGACAGAAGGAGGTGCCCCCTGAGCAGGCGCAGACCCTGAGGGGTCGGGCCTCGTGATGTCTTCTTCTTCTTGGGAGCAGTCTTAGGGAGCCTCCCGCTCCCGCAATCTGGGTCTTCAAGTGATGCAGCCTGAAGAAGCTCGCTCCAGGGAGCACACTGCGTCTCTTTCTTCACAAGGCACCGTGATGACTCAGCCGCTTCCTGGCATCTTGAGGACGCTGTAGCCGTGATGAGTCACGGCCATGAACTTGGCGAGAGCTGGCTACCCGAGGATGGCGTTGTATGGCAGGCGAATGTGGGCGATGTCGAAGTCGATGAGCTCGGTGCCGTAGTTGTCGCGCGCCCCGAAGGTGACAGGGAGGCGGACCTGCCCAATCGGAACCATGGAGCCATCGGTGACTCCGGAGAAAGGCTTGGTTGGCTGAAGCTGATTGTAAGGCACTTGGAGATTGTTGAATGTCTCTACGGACAGGACGTTGAGCCCTGCCCCGCCGTCGATGAGGGTCCTGGTGACTTGCACGTTGCTGATGACTGGGGAGCAAAGCATCGGGAGGACTCCAGCTGTGGCCGCGCACTTGAGCTGATCCACTAAGCTGAACATGATGGCGCACGCCGACCACCTAAGGGGGCGCGTGGCTTCGAGCTTGGGAAGGACTGCTTTCACTTCGCGGGCGAACTGCTTGAAGATGCGTTGAGAGGCTGGGGCTTGAGCTCCGACCAGGATGCAGGCAATCACGCGCGGCTCCTGGAAACCCCCAGCCCCCTCGTCCTGATGATGGTCCTCGTTTCTCCTTGGCTGCGGTGGCAGTGGAGGGAGGCCTGCATTTCCTTGCGGACGATCCTCGCGAGGTTGATCCCTCCAGTCTCCCTCGCGAGGCTGATCCTGCCAGCGATCCTCGCGAGGTCGGCGACGCGGTCGAGCCACTCTCCGTAGACCTCGTCGACTGGGCTGTAGCGCAGGAGCTCATTTGCCACGATGAGCGCAGCTCAAGCCTCCATGGGCGCGCGGAGTGCGTGGGACGAAGAACCAGCTGGGGTGAGTGAGGGAGTAGCAGTGCGGACGTCTCGCCTCACGGACGGATGCTAGGACGATGCTTGCTGCTTGTTCCCCGCCGGGCCGGTGGCGGCGTTGACGGCAGGTGACGGGGAATGGCGGGGGCGGCCATCGATGGGGGCCGTCTGGGCGACGCGGGAAGCGAGAGCGGCTCGGTGCTCGGCACGGGCCTGACGAGCGTCTGCCATGGATGCGATGGTCGGTGAAGAACAGGGCGGCGGAAGACGAATTCTGGCGCACCCCTACCTAGCGCGCCATATGTCGGATTTCGGGTTCCGGCAGACCCTCTAGATTTGAACACTGGGGTGCGCACAGAGACTTCACCCACTACCTACCTGCACCTCGCCGCCTCGCTATGGATCTAAGCTATGAAAGGAACAACACAAGAGACACATGGATTATACTAGTTCGGGCCACCATTGTGGTGTAACACCCTACTCTAGTTTGTGGTGTGATGGATTGCCTCTTGGGCTGATGATGAACAATACAAGGAAGAACAGCCTCGCGAGGTTCTGTTCTTGGCTGGTGCGATGAACTGCTAGGGGGAGTTCAGTCGCTCTTTCTACTGGTTCCAAGATGATGATCCTCTTGGCTACCTTGTGGGTGGCTAGTCCTATTTATAGGCAAAGGCCCTGGGCCTCTTCCCAAATATTGAGCGGGAAGGGCGCCGACAATTGGCCATTTTGAAGGGGAACATCCAGTACACTTATCCTGACTAAAGTTGGTCCTCGCCTCTCAAAGGCTCTGGTGGTGACGCCGGCTTGGGCTCCACAATGACCTCCTTCCTGTCATTGCGTCGGTCTTGGTCTTGTTGCACCGAAACGGATGCCTTTGCTTGATGCTCTCGCCTGCGCTTGCTCCCTTTGCACCAAAGAGGAAAGGAGGACACTGCGCGGGCTGGCGCCCTCCTGGCGCCCTTGGTCGTCATGGCTTGCGTCATGGGCACCTCGCGAGGTACCCCGCCTTGATCTCTCCACCTCCTCGTGAGCCAGCCTGACGAGGCCGTGCCTGAGGAAGTTTCTTGTCGTCCACCCTGCGAGGCTTGGCCCCTCGCGAGGCTCTTGAGCTCGTGCTGATGAAGATGGGCCGTGCTGGGCCGCCCCTTGAGCCATGCCGCAGGCCGCAGGCAGGCAAGTCTGGGGACCCCCGTTCCCAGGACGCCGACACATGCAACGCTGAAACGTGGCACCGGCGTTTTGCAAGCCGAACGCCATGGTCAGGTAGCAGAAGGCTCCAAATGGTGTGATGAAGGCGGTCTTCAGCCTGTCGGCCGGATTCAGCTTTATCTGATGGTACCCTGAGTATGCATCCAAAAAAGTCAACAACTCGCATCCGGCTGTGGAGTCTATCACTTGGTCAATTCTTGGTAGGGCAAAGGGATCTTTGGGGCAGGCTTTGTTGAGGCTGGTATAGTCAATACACATGCGCCACTGATTATTCTTCTTTAACACCAAGACTGGGTTGGCCAGCCACTCTGGAAAGAACACTTCCATGATGAATCCGGCTGCCAAAAGCCGGGCTATCTCTTCTCCGACAACTCTTCTCTTCTCTTCCGATAGCCGGCGCAAGGGCTGCCTGACCGGCTTGGCGTCAGGTCGGACTTGTAACTTGTGCTCGGCGAAATCCGTCGGAACACCTGGCATGTCTTTGGGAGACCATGCGAAGATGTCCCGGTTCTCATGGAGGAAATCGACGAGCTCGCTTTCCTATTTGCTGTCAAGGTTTGCACCTATGATAGCGTGCCTCTCCGGGTGCTCCGGGTCCAAGGGTATCTTCTTTGTTTCCTTCGCCGGCTTGAATGAGCCCTCAACCTCCGACTCCTTGGGGATGGGTGACATTTCCGGCTTCTTGCCTTCCATCGCCACCACCCGGTCAAGGATCCACTTCTTAGTTGCAATCACGAGGGACTCGGCCAGTCGACTACTGTCTGCAACGCAGGCGGACGACTTCTTGTAGTCTCCGACTACAGTCAGGATCCCCTTGGTACTCGGCATCTTCATCTTGAGGTAAGCATAGTGGGGGACCGCCATGAACTTGGCCAGGGCAGGTCGGTCGAGCAGCGCATAGTAGGGGATCTCAAGGTCCACTACTTCAAACCAAATTGGCTCACGGCAGAAATGATTCTTGTCCCCAAAGAGAACATCAATTTGGGTCTTGCCAATTGGTGAGGAGGAAATGCCAGGAACTATGCCATGGAATACAGTCCGACTGGGGAGGAGCTACTTCTGCTTGATTCCCAACTTCTTCATTGTGTCACGGTATAGGATATTGATGCTGCTGCCGCCATCTATCAGGACTCTGGAGAAGCGAGCTGCCCGCCTCTCTGTTGCAAAGGTAGCATCCAGGACCAGGGCATAGGTACCGGGGGAAGGCATCACTACCGGGTGGTCGGCCCTGCTCCAACTGATGGGCCTCTCGGACCAGTGCATGAATTCTAGAGTATTTGAGGCCACTGCCTGCACCTCTTGCTATTGCTGCCCTCTGCTGCGTCTGTCATCGGCCACACTTGTGAGCACAAGATAGGCTCCGTGCTCCACAGGATACTCGTCTTGTATGGTGCTGACTGGCCGGGCCGCCGGCTGCTGGGGCAGAGGAGGCGGCAGGCCGGCAGGTGGAGAAGGCACGAGGCCATCTCCCATGGCGATCCTGGTGAGCCAATGACACTTCCGAGTGGTGTGGTTGGATGGCTTCGCGCCACTATGGAACTTGCAGGGTGCATCGAGGGTCTGCTCGTAAGAGAAGGCGGGCAACCAATAGGGTTTGCCACCCTTCTGACGATTGGGCGCTGGCTGCCCTTCCGGCTACTGGTCCTCGACTGTCGCCACCTGCCGGCTGGTGGAAGCCGACTAGGTGGCCTTCCGCTTGTTGTCGCTTGGATGCTGCCGCCGACTGGTATCACTAGCCGGAGTCCGAGGAGCCTGAGGTGCCACCTTGCCGGACACATCAACTAGGATTTCCTCCTTCATGGAGGAGTCGGCCGTGGTGTGCTTGTCGGCGATGATCAACAGTTTGTCGAGAGTGGCAGGCTTGTCGCAGAGAATTTGATGCTTGAGGAGGGTGCCTTCTCGGTACCCGGCGGTGAAGTACTCGATTTCCTGCACCTCGTGCACACCTTCGCAGGAGTTGTGCAGCTCGGCCCAGCACGTGAGATGGTCGCGAGTCGATTTGATGGGCCCTTGGACGCACAAGGAGAGCTGTCGGGGCTTGGGAGGCTGCTTGTATGTGCTGGTGAAGTTGCGGGTGAAGGCTTCGGTAAAATCAACCCAGTTGTTGATGCTACGGGGCTTCAGGCTGTTAAGCCACGTCCGGGCTGTGCCTTGAAGCATGAGCGGGACGTACTTCACGGTCATGCGCTTGTTGCCATTCGCTATGCTGACAGCCATGGAATAGTCGACCAGCAAGTCCTCCGGCTTCACGGAGCCGGTGTACTTGGGCGTATCTCTTGGGAGTGTGAACCCTTTGGGAAAGGGCTCATCTCGGATTCGTGGGCTGAAGTAGGGCGGGCCCAATGCGTCTTCTTCTTCTAGTCCCAGGAATCGGTTGAGATGATCGATCCGATGGCGGGCGTCATTCTCACCGACTCCCTCTCGGCGGCCAAGGCGGTCGCCGAGTGTCGGGTGCGTGACAGGCGGCGGAGTAGGGTGCCTGGCTCCACGAGGCCGAGGAGGAGGCGGATCGCCCCGCCGCTCCACCGCTCGAGGGCGGCCATCTTCATCTCACTCAATGGAGAGGCGGGTCCGACTGTGGCTGGCAGCCGGCTCGTTGCCTCTTCTTCCGCAGGCGCCACCAGTCAGCGTTCGGGACGTCGCCCCATGGTCCTGGGGAGGGGGCAGTTCATCATTCCGCTGGGCAGGCACTTTAGTGCGGTAGCCGGCTTCGTGTTGCACTGCGGCCGTGTCTAGGAGCTGCTGGACTCGCTCCGTCATGTGGCGGCGCTCATCACCGTCGTATTTTTCTAGCTCATCCATCACCGCCTGGGCGGCCCGGATGTTCTCTGCAGGCGTGGCGTAAATGGAGCGCTCTGCCCCGAACATGCTGGCGATGGTCGCGCCATGCTACCAGATCGTGGTGATACGGCTAGGCCCCTCATGAGTCGGTGTGCCACCAACGGCTCGATCCATTTCGTGCCTGTAGGCGTCTGAGAGGCGTCGCATGCTGGCCAGTCGACCAGCACTCTCGAGGAGCTGGACGCGGCGCGCCTCCTGCATCTCAGCATCTGCGCCCTCTGGGATGGGTGCCGACAGGTCTTGCAAAGCCGCGTCAATTGGGTCTCGAGCGCGTCCGTCCGAGTGCTCGCTGCTATTGATGACAAGCACCTCCGTGACGGTGCTCCCACCGCTGTGCTCGCAAAGAGGTGGCTCGTCATAGACCACCATGTTGGTGGGGAACGCATCAAACGACGTCGTGTCAGAGTTGATGATCATTGGGTCGATGGAGCCAACAGACTCCAGGTCCACAACAGGCTCACTGGTGACGTGGAGCTAGCCGAGGAGGCTGACGAGGCGGCTCTCGGGGCAGCCGGTGCCCGCGTTGGAGGTCGGCTCGTCGGAGAGGTGGATTTCGCCAACAAGGTCGGCGAGGCAGCTCGCCATGCAGGCAATCTCCACAACGTGCAGCGCGTCAAGGCTGACGCCGTCAGGCGTGCTGGGCTGGCTTCGCTCGCCAGGAAGGAACAAGGTTCCCGTCCAGAGCATGTCTCCAGGAGACGGTGCACCTCGCCATACGGTGGGCGCCAAATGTCGGGGGTTTGGTGTGACATATGCCAATGGATGGCTTATCATGGTGGGAGTGAGTAGAACGTCGCCGGTGCCTGGAAGCGAGATGAGGCATAGACACGAACGCCGGTGTACTTTACCTAGGTTCGGGGCTCTCCTAGGAGATAACACCCCTAGTCCTGCTCTACGGGGTCTCCGCATGATCACTAAGGCACAAGTGATACAAAGGTGCTCCTTGAGCTGTGTGCTAGAGGCAGAAGGAAGCAAGGCTAGCTCTCTTCCTGCTCTAGGGTAGTGTCTGGTTCTAATGGGGTCAAACCCTTTGCATGGGCGCCCTGGGGGGTTTATATAGGCCTACACCCGGGGGTACAATGGTAATCCGGCCAGGTGCTAGGCCCAGCTGTCAGTGTCTCCGGCATCCGGCTTCTCCGCCGACTATTGGGGCCCGCCGCCTGGTCTGGTACGGAGCCGACAGGCCGCTCCCACCGCCGGCGGGTCTGGTCGGTGGCTGCTCACTGTGGTCATGCTGCCTATGACGCAGGCTTGGTCAGCTCAGTGTGGCTATAGTCCCACCACCTGGGGGGAGATCGTTGTAGCCACACCTGGTCTCATCAGGTTAATGGTGCACTTGCTTCGGGGGAAGGGGCGGCCGCCGGCTAGAGGCTGGCCTTCCCCAGGTCTGACTAGTTCGGCATCCGCTGTCTTCCAAGATGTCACTGCCCGATAGGGCCCGCATCCTGCGGTCCGTATCAACAGGTCGTCGTGGGGAACAGGGCTCCGCCTATCTAGAATGACGTCAGGGGGGAGTGGCAACAGTGCCACGTCATGCGGAGATCTCCGCCTGTACGAGGCACTGTGGCCATGCCCAGCCCAAGATTCAGGGGCGAGGGGCTTCACTGTTGCCACGCCCTGTCTCGTCCTCTTGATGGGGGCATACACTCTAAGGGCACTAGGTGGCCGCCTGCACGACGCCGTCCTCTCTAGAGGCCGGCTGACTGGAGTCGGCCGCTTATGGTGCCGTCTGCTGGTGGTTGGCCATCCTCCGGTGGCCGACCGTTGAGCCAGCCGGCCCTCGGAGGTCGGAGCTTCAGCTTGGGACACGGCGGGGCGAAGCGGCCAAAAGTTTTGACATGTTCAGGGACACGGGTGAGGCTAACCGTGGCCCATTACTCCGACACACATAAAAGAAAAGAATTGAAACATAGAGAGAGCATCATGAAGAATATGACTATCATATTTAAATCTAACCCACTTCCTATGCCTAGGGATTTTGTGAGCACATAATTTATTGGAACAAGAATCAACTAGCATAGGAAGGCAAAACAAGTATAACTTCAAAACTTTAAGTACATAGAGAGGAAACTCGGTATTATTGCAACTCCTACAAGCATAAATTACTCCCTCATAATAATTTTCAGTAGCATCATGAATGAATTCAACAATATAACCATGACATAAAGCATTCTTTTCATGATCTACAAGCATAGAAATTCTTCTACTCTCCACATAAGCAAAATTCTTCTCATTCGGAGTTGTGGGATCACTAATTCCTAAAGTTGACACTCTTCCAAACCCACTTTAGATGATAGTATTATTAATACTCCAAAAGATATACGTGAAGTTCATGGAGCATTCTACAATTAATATATACTAACCAATATCCAAGCTCAAAATATGTAAGTGAAGCACACGAAGCATTCTATAAAACCATACTCAAAAGATTTAAGTGAAGCACAAAGAGCAATTCTATAAGATCATACTTAAAATATATAAGTGAAGCACATGAAGTATTCTATAAATAAATGAAGGGCTAACTCATACTCGCATGGTTCTTAAATAAAAAAAACAAAAACACAAAGGACACAAATCATGTGAACAAAACAAAAACCGAGGTATACCGATATTTGTTGAAGAAGAAAGATGGGATGCCAACCGGGGCATCCCCAAGCTTAGATGCTTGAGTATCCTTTGAAATATTTACTTGGGGTGCCTTGGGCATCCCCAAGCTTGAACTCTTGCCTCTCTTTATAATTCTCATATTGATAGCTCCTCGATCTTGGAACACTGCATCCACACAAAACTTTAACAAAAACTTTGTGAGATTCGTTAGTGTAATAAAGCAAACTACCACTTTAAGGTACTGTAATGAACTCATTCTTTATTTATATTGGTGTTAAACTT
>NC_041383.1:115677197-115687049 GCF_002162155.2 Triticum dicoccoides
AGATTCATCAAAATAAGTAAACAAGACGCGAAAAACAGAATCTGTCAAAAATAGGACAGTCTATAGTAATCTGGAAATTTAGTAATGTTCTGTAACTCCAACAATTATGAAATGAATATGAAAATTTTAAAAATTTGTACAGAAGTAATGTGCAAAAAGTTTCAGATCCATTTGACCTTCTCATAAAAAATGTAAAATCATGCGCTACAGCCAAAGTGTCTGTTTTTGTTATGCACATAGTAAACAAGCAATTTAATCATCCTAAAACCAAAGCTTGGCACATTATTTTTATAATACAATGGATATATACAAGGGGATAATTATTTACAGAGAAACTTCCATGAAAAATTCTACATTGTTTCTGTGAGCATGAACACAAGTGCTCAAGGTCGACCCTCACTTCTTCAATGCATAACTTTCCAATCACTTCTCTTTTTGAAAAACCTTTTTAGGCATTAGAGGCAAGTAAAAAAATTGCATTTTCATTCTTTCATTTTTTTTTGAATGTTTCACCCACAACTAAACAGAAACAAAAAGGAAAAACAAAATATACTTAGTGAAGAAAGCAAACAAGCACACACAAGAATATCAACCCCACACTATTGCTCCCCGACAATGGCGCCAGAAAAGAGCTTGATAATCCCCAAGTGCAGGGAATCATTGTAGAAATTTCCAAAGGTGGAAGTGATAAGTATGGAGTGTCAAACCCACAAGGAGCTAAAAATAAGGTCAATATTCTCTCAAGTCCTATCTGCCACTGATACGACTCTACGTACACCGAATGTTTGCTTCCAACTAGATACGAGAAATAAAACTACGTTGTGGGTATGAAGAGGATAACTTTGCATGATATCGGAGAGCTAAAATATAAAAGTAGGTGCTATTATCATAAAGTTAGAAAATATTACTAAATATTATAAATAGTGAGTGTGGAATAATCATGGATCGTTGTGAGGAATTATCCTACGCAATTGTTAACAAGACCAGTAGTCATTTTTGCAATTTCATATGAGGGAGAGGCATAAGCTAACATACTTTCTCTTTGGATCATATGCACTTATGATTGGAACTCTATCAAGCATCCGCAAATATTAAAGATCATTAAGGTAAAACCCAACCATAGCATTAAAGCATCAAGTCCCCTTTATCCCATACGCCACAACCCCCTTACTCGGGTTTATGCTTCTATCACTCAAGCAACCCACTATAAGCGAATCATGAACTTATTGCAACACCCTACAGCGGGAATCCCTCACGCTTGCGCGACATGGAGGGCACAATAGGACAGCACCAAGATAAAACATACAACTCGTACCAATCTAAATCATCAATCAACCCAAAGACAAAAGATATCTACTCAGAACATCATACGATGGCAACACATCATTGGATCATAATATGTGGCAACACATCATTGGATCATAAAGAGAGGAGGATGGTGATGTTAGTGAAGATGATCACCGCGGGAATGATTTCCCTCCCGATGGCACTCCGGCGCCACCGAGAGAGAGAAGGAGAGGTCCACCCCTTGTGCTTCCTCCTCCATCGCCTCCCCCTGGATGGGGAGAGGTTCTCCCTCTGGTCCTTGGCATTCATGGCGATGATGGCCCCTCTGGGATCCTCCTCCATGGCCTCCGGTGATGATGGACCCCTCCGGTAGGGTACCAGAGAGGCCTAGATTGATTTCTCATGGCTACAGAGGCTTCCGGCGGCGGAACTTCCGATCTAGGTTATTTTCTGGAGGTTTCTGTATTTATAGGAATTTTTGGCATCGGTCTCATGTTAGAGGGGGTCTCCGAATCGTCCACGAGATAGAGGCCCACGCCCAGGGGGGTGGGCACGCCTCCCACCCTCGTGGACAGCCCGGGACTCTTCTGGCCCAACTCTTTTACTCCAGGGGCTTCTTTTGGTCCATAAAAATCATCAAAAATTGGCACGTCAATTGGACTCCGTTTGGTATTCCTTTTCTGTAAAACTCAAAAACAAGGAAAAAACAGAAACTGGCACTGGGCGCTAGGTTAATAGGTTAGTCCCAAAAATCATATAAAATAGCATATAAATGCACATAAAAAATCTACGATGGATAATATAATAGCATGAATACTTCATAAATTATAGATACGTTGGAGACGTATCACCCCCTTCTTCAAAAAGGAAAGGGGAATCCTACTAGGACTGGGAGTCCTAGTAGGACTCCCACACTTGGCGTGCACCTTGGTCGGACGCCTCCTCCCCTCCTCCTTTATATACGGGGCAAGGGGGCACCCCTAAGGCACAACATTGTCTTAGCCGTGTGTGGTGCCCCCTCCACCGTTTACTCCTCCGATAGTATCATTGTAGTGCTTAGGCGAAGCCCTGGGAGGATCACATCATCAACACCGTCATCACGCCATCATGCTGACAAAACTCTCTCTCGACCCTCTGCTGTATCAAGAGTTCGAGGGACATCATCGAGCTGAACCTGTGCTGAACTTGGAGGTGTCGTACACTCTGTGCTATATCGGTTGGATCGTGAAGATGTTCAACTACATCAACCACGTTAACATAATGCTCCCGCTTTTGGTCTATGAGGGTATGTGGACACACTCTTCCCCTCTCGTTGCTATGCATCTCCTAGATAGATCTTGCATGATCATAGGAATTTTTTTGAAATTGGATGCTATGTTCCGCAACAGTGGCATCCGAGCCAGGTCTATGCGTAGATGATATGCACGAGTAGAACATAAAGAGTTGTGGGCGATAATAGTCATACTACTTACCACCAACTTCTTACTTTGATTCAGCAGTATAGTTGGATGAAGCGGCCCTGACCGATATTATATGACCGCGTTCATGAGACTAGTTCTACAAACGTGCTTTGCACACAGGTGGCTGGTAGGTGTCTATTTCTCCAACTTTAGTTGAATCGAGTTTGACTACGGCCGGTCCTTGTTGAAAGTTAAAACAACACACTTGACAAAAAATCATTATGGTTTTGATGCATAGGTAAGAATGGTTCTTGCTAGAATCCCATAGCAGCCACGTAAAACTTGCAACAACAAAGTAGAGGATGTATAACTTGCTTTTGTAGGGCTTGTTGTGATGTTATATGGTCAAGACATGATGTGATATAAATTGTTGTATGAGATGATCATGTTTTGTAACAAAGTTATCAGCAACTTGCAGGAGCCATATGGTTGTCACTTTATTGTATGAAATGCAATCGCCATGTAATTGCTTTACTTTAACAGTAAGCGGTAGCGATAGTCGTAGAAGAAATATTTGGCAAGACGACATCGATGCTATGATGGAGATCAAGGTGTCAAGCCGGTGACAATGGAGATCATGACGGTGCTTTGGAGATGGAGATCAAAGGCACAAGATGATGATGGCCATATCATGTCACATATTTTGATTGCATATCGTCAGTGTTCTGGGAACGGGGGTCCCCAGACTTGCCTGCATGCGGCTTGCGGCGTGGCTCAAGGGGTGGCCCAGTATGGCCCATCTACATCAACCCAAGCTCAAGACCCTCGCGAGGGGCCAAGCCTCGCGGGGAGGACGAAGCAAGGCTTCCTCAGGGGAGGCCTCACCAGGCAGGCTCGCGAGGAGGCGGAGAGATCAAGGCAGGGGTACCTCGTGAGGTGCTCATGACGTAAGGGATGACAATCAAGACCAGGCGGGCGCTAGCCTGCGTAGTTTCCTCGTTTCCTCTTTGGTGCAAAGGGGGCAAGTGCAAGCGCGAAGTACCGAGGCATCAAGCAAAGGTTACCATATCAGTGCAATGAGACCAAGACCAGCAGAGCGGCAGGATGGAGGTCACCATGGAGCCCAAGACGGTGTCATCACCAATGCCTATGGCAGTCGAAGACCAACTTTAGTCAGGATAACTTGTACTAGTTGTTCCCCTTCAAAATGGCAGTTGTTGGCTCCCTTCCTGCTCAATATTTGGGAAGAGGACCAAGGCCTCTATAAATAGAGATAGCCACCATAGTAGGGGGGTGATCTCATCGAGGTGATCATCAGATCGAGGGACGATCGAATCCACCCAAGTAGAACACCACACCAGCTCAAGAACACCCCTCGCGAGGCTGTTCTTCCTATTTACTGTTCATCATGAGACCCTGAGGCAATCCACCACCACACACACTAGAGTACGGTATTACACCACAACGGTGGTCCGAACTAGTATAAACCTCGTGTCCCTCGTGTTGTTCATCGTGTAGCTTAGATTCACGGCGAGGCGTTGGGACGTGGATCGGTAGGAAGTAGATCTTTGCGCGCACCCCAGAGTTCGAACCTTAAGGGTTTTGCCGGAACCCGATATCCGACATTTGGCATGACAGGTAGGGGTGCGCTGGAATCTTCTTTCCGCGGTTTTGCATTCCATCGCTTTCTCGCATCCATGGCGGACGCTCGCCGAGCTCGCGCCGAGCGTCGGGCTGCTCTCACCGCCCGCGTCGCCCAGACGGCTCCCATCAGTGGGCCTCCTCGTTGTTCTCCGTTGCCTGTCACCAATGCTGCCACCGGCCCGGCAGGGAACGAGCAGCAAGCATCATCGCTACATCCCTCAATGCAGCGGGAAGGCTGCACCGCCACCCCATCACTAACTCCAGCTGGTTCGTCGTCTCACGCTCGTCGCGCTCCCACGAATGCGCAGGCCGCGTTGCTCCTGGCACATGATCTCCTGCAATACCGCCCGTCGACGACCTCTATGAGGAGTGGCTCGGTCGCATCACCGAGCTCGTCAGTGCCGCAGGGGGATCCCTGGCACCGTCCCTCTCGCTGCCTCGCCCTTCGCCATGGGCGGGCGATGCAGCTTAGGAGGTGCCTCCGCCACCTCGTCCCCAAGAAGGCGCCCTGGCTCCATGGTGCGCGGCCCCTGGACGAGACCCACCGCGTCCAGTGCCTGCACGGCAGGAAAGGAGCTGCCAAGAAATCCCTCAGCCACAAGAAGGCGCTCGCGTGCTCCCCGCCCCAGCACGTCAAGGCCGCATCCCTGCGCCAGCATGTCAAGACCCCGCGCTGCCCCTGGCGGCGGCGCGTGGGAATCTCCAAGAGCAAGCCCCGCGTTTGCAAAGGGCTCCGGTGGCCACTGTAGGCTGCCGCGCCTTCACCGTCGAGCTACGCAGTGTCACCTGGCCGGGCAAGTTCAAGTCGGATCTGCCTCCTCCCTACGACAACACTACCGACCCCGCGAGTTCCTGCAGCTCTACAAGATGGGAATCGAGGCGGCCAACGGAGACGAAAAGGTCATGTCGAACTTGTCGTATTTCGGGTTCCGGCAGACCCTCTGGATTCGAACACTGGGGTGCGGGCGGAGATTTCGCCCTCTACCTACCTGCGCCTCACCGCCTCGCTATGGATCTAAGCTATGAAAAGTGCAACACAAGAGACACAGGGTTTATACTAGTTCGGGCCACCATTGTGGTGTAATACCCTACTCTAGTTTGTAGTGTGGTGGATTGCCTCTTGGGTTGATGATGAATAATACAAGGAAGAACAGCCTCGCGAGGGTCTGTTCTTGGCTGGTGCGATGAACTGCTGGGGGGAGTTCAGTCACTCCAAATGATAATCCGATCGATTTCTAGATGCCCCTACCTTGTGGGTGGCTAGTCCTATTTATAGGCAAAGGCCCTTGGCCTCTTCCCAAATATTGAGCAGGAAGGGCGCCAACAATTGGCCATTTTGAAGGGGAACATCTAGTACACTTATCCTGACTAAAGTCGGTCCTCGCCTGCCAAAGACTCTGGCAGTGACGCCGGCTTGGGCTCCACGATGACCTCCATCCTGCCGTTCTGCTGGTCTTGGTCTTGTTGCACCGAAATGGATGCCTTTGCTTGATGCTCTCGCCTGCGCTTGCTCCCTTTCACCAAAGAGGAAAGGGAGGACACTGCGAGGGCTGGCGCCTGCCTGGCGCCCTTGGTCGTCATGGCTTGCGTCATGGGCACCTTGTGAGGCACCCCGCCGTGATCTCTCCACTTCCTCGTGAGCCAGCCTGACGAGGTTGTGCCTGAGGAAGCCTCCTGTCATCCGCCCCGCGAGGCTTGGCCCCTCGCAAGGGTCTTGAGCTCATACTGATGAAGATGGGCCATGCTGGGCCGCCCCTTGAGCCACGCCGCAGGCCGCAGGCAGGCAAGTCTGGGGACCCCCGTTCCCAGAACGCCGATAGTAGCCCTCGGGCCCAAGGCGCACCCGGACTTGGCTGAGCAGAGAAGCGAAGGGGCAAGTTCGAAGCGTCGCGGGCCCTAACAACCTGCGGCCTTGGGCTCCGCGTGGCAGTTGATTGGTCGTGGGCGGCTCCGCTTCCCCACGATGCCTCGTCAACTGCGTGAACTGACAAGTCCCTGCATGCAAAGCGGGTCATGATTACCTGTGATCGTGGAGGCCGGCGGTGGGCCTCCCCTGGCTATAAGTATGGAACGGCGTGGGCCATTATAGTTCATCTTGCTCTGCTACTTCTCCTCTTCTTCATCTTTGTCATTTCTCCGCCTTGCCAAAATGGCTCCGATCCACTGGTTCTCCGCAGAAGAGAAGGGAAAGGCCCCCCGAGGGGGTCCTGACCCGCTTCCACCGAAGAAGTGGTTGGTCCTCTCCCACCGAGATGAGGGTGCGCGGTAGGAGGTGTCGAGGCCTTGGTGCGAGCGGCCACCGTCAGGGTTCCCGCTGCCCCTGTACGCCCACCTTGAGGGTCCTGCAGGAGTTGATGTCGAGCGCCATGGAAGTCGCCACCGTCGGCGCCGGCGGGTCACGGCGGTGCGCGTTGTCCCTCCTGGAGTTCACGCCGAGGGATCCTCTCAAGAGTTTGTGCTTCACGCCACCATTCCTCCTCGATCTTGGATTCGCCTTCCTCCTTCCTTCGCCTTCGAGATTCTGCCAAGGGGGCCTTTCAGGCTCTGGCTGCAGCACGCTGACTGCCAGACTCCTGCGACCAATGCGGATGCCGAGGTCGTCGCTCCAGACAAGGTCTTCATGACCCGGGGTTGGGGCGAGATCACCCGGTTCTGCCGATCGGAGGGGGCCCTCGTGATCCACCTGGATTACGATGGCACCTACTTGATGCTCTTCAAGGTCTTTGACAAGGAAGGACGCCTGCTGGAGTGCTGCCCCAAAGGCAGCAGCCGGAGCTCCGGAGCGGCGAGGACCAGGCCTGTCATCCGCTCTTCCAGCAGCTCCTCTGATGACGGCGGATGCCTCGAAGGATCCAGCGACTCCTCCGAGTTCCTTCTGACTCCGGCGACAAGCGACGACAGCTACGAGCCTCCGAGCTCACGCCATGCCCGGGGCAGGGCCAGCTCGCCCGGCAGCCGACGTGGTCGATCTGGATGAGGCTGGCGCCGAGCTTCATGCGGCCCACTGTTGATGATGGCGTCTGCCACCATGGTTCCTGTAGGTAGGACTCCTTAGGATACGCATCTTTTGTCCCTGCGAGGAGCCAAGAACACACCCCATGGGGGCATGTAAGGTGTCTGTAGTTCCTTTTGTTAATATGATCCTCATCGTGAAGCAGTGAGATGCTCGTCCCACCTTAGCTTAGTTCCTCCTTTCGAACCTCATGAGGGCTTGATGCTCTGCGCCGACAGGTCCCGGTCCCAAGGCAAGCTTCAACCGTCGCTAGTATGCCAGGTCGCGATGTCATGGTCAAGGCCAGGAAGTGAGCGGCCCGGGGTCCAGTAAGAGCCCCCGAGTTGCGATGCTCAGGAGGTCCCCTTTAGCGCTCAAGCAGCCATCGTTTGGTGAGAAAGGAGTGCGACGTTGCTAACATGGGATTGCATTGGATGCGGGGACGGTGTTGCGATAGCTAGTGTTTCCGGAGGGTGACTTATCTCGAGAGTCAGGAACCGCTTCCTGGTGCGGTGCTAGGTCTGTGCATTGGCCGGCGAGGGGTCGCCTGGCGAGGTCCCCGCGTGCCTCTTCCCTCTCGCCTTTGCTCCCCTTTCTGCTCTACGTCCTCGGGTCCCGGCCCTCGAGCGGGCCTTAGTTGTCGCTGGTTTGCCAGGTCGCGATGCCGTGGACAAAGCCAGAGGGTGAGGGCTGGAGAGCCAGTAGGAGCCCTGTGTCAGGACCCCAACTCAATGCCACATCGATCTAGCATGTAACACCTCATATCACTTTGCGGCCTCACGCACGGTATTCCCACGGGTGTCGCCTTACCTTTGCCCGGAACCGTTTGCGCCTTTTGGCACACGTATATGATAGTGTCGCTAGCATCCATATGGTAAAGAGCCCGGGCTGACATGGCTAGTCGTAAACCCAAAGTGGCACAGACTTACAGGGACAGGCATCCATGACCCAGCATCGAACGTGTCGGTCATCAGCGAGTGAATCCAGGCTGTAGCACTGGGCTTGCAAGACTCCGGTGAACCGGGCTGTAGGAGGCTAACAGGACTCCGGTATTCATTGCGTGACATTTCCCCGAGGGGACAGACACAGGAACAAAGAAGGACAAATGCCGGCCAGCCTAAGTGTTCCGAAGCAGTAGCAAGCTACCATGGAAACACTAGGAGACATTTCCCGGTAAGAGAGGCTACTAAGGATAAACAACTAGATAGTCAGATCCCACACATACCAAGCATTTCAATAACATACACACAATATGCTCGATATGTGCAAATACAACATGGCATCACAACATGACTCTACGACCCAAGTATGTATTCATTAGGCTCCGAGGAGCAAGATATTACAAAATAGGGATCTCATGACCCAACATTCAGAGCATACAAATCAAAGCACAAGCGGAAGCTTAACATGTCTGAGTACAGACATCTACAAATGAAAAAGGCTGAGAAGCCTGACTATCTACCAGATCCTGCCGAGGGCACAAGATCGTAGCTGAGGTAACAAGCTAAACGTCGAAGTCCACGTGGAACTACTAGTGAGACTGAAGTCTCTCTGCAAAAACATAAAATAGGCAAACGTGAGTACAAATGTACCCAGCAAGACTTACATCAGAACTAACTACATATGCATCATTATCAACAAAGGGGGTGGTGGGGTTTAACTCTAGCAAGCCAGCTTTGACTCGGTGGCTATCCTGAACTACGACTACAAGTAACTCTTTTGAGGTGGCGCACACGAGTCCACATATTCACCATATCAATACACCACTATGGATCCGCTCCCGTCTCCCTACGAGAACGCCATCCATAGCACTCACGCTTATCTTGTTTATTTTAGGGTATCCACTTTCACTTGACTATTCGAGACACCAAACGGGCGCCCGGTACACCGTGCCACGGTGTATCTACCGCATCACAGCCCACCCCTCGGGTCAGCGCTGCCCACGGCCTCCAACACATAACCTACAAACACCAGAAACTAGTTGCAACTCCTGCACAGAGAACAAGGGTGATTAAGAAGCCGAGAGGGTCCATTGGTTTCGGGCCCAATGCGTGGTAGTAGCTGTTTCATGGATTACAAACACAAAACTCAGTTCCTGAGGATGGCTGCAATGAGACAACCCACCATGTACTCCTACATGGCTTCTCACCTCTACCTTTACCAAATCGTGTTCAGACACTTAGCTCACACACAGTATGACATGTTCACACACCTCTGATTCATCCCCGATGAATCAGACCTGACTCAACTCTAAGCAATAGCAGGCATGACAAACAAACATGAATGAGTAGGCACAACAGGGCTCAAACAACTCCTACTCATGCTAGTGGGTTTCATCTATTTACTGTGGCAATGACAGGTCATGCAGAGAATAAAGGGGTTCAGCTACCGCAGCAAATAACAGATGAATCGATGTTGTCCTAATGCAGTAAAAGAGAGCAGGGGCGAGAGAGTGGGATTTTATCGGAATGAACAAGGGGGGTTTTGCTTGCCTGGCACTTCTGAAGATAACATTGAGTCTTCATCAGT
>NC_041383.1:115687433-115742755 GCF_002162155.2 Triticum dicoccoides
GCAAACATAGAAGAAACACGATCAATGCAATGCACAGTATGATGCATGCTATGACATGGCAATATGAATGTGTTTTGGGCTAATGCATCTAGCAACAAGTTAAATGGGGTTGGTTTGAACACTAGGTTCAAATTCAAACTCCATATGTGAGAGTTTAAATGCCATTTAATTGATTTGAGCTGATCAGCAGGTATAAGTTGTTCTAACATGCATGAAAATGGTACATATGGATAGATTGGATTTTTCTGATCATTTTTCATATATAATTTGTTTGATTTGGAGTTACGGTTGAATTACTATGAATTTTTGAAATTTTGGACATATTCTGCAATTTTTTGGACTAAAATAAATCCAGAAATAAATAGTGCGTCAGCATGACATCACCTTGATGTCAGCAGGTCAACTGGGCGCCTCTAGGTCAAACCTGACCAGTGGGTCCACTGGTCAGTGACTGGTGCTGGTTAGTGACACTGACAGGTGGGTCCGGTCAACAGACACGTCAGCCCAGTCAACTCTGACTGGTGGGTCCCGCATGATTATAAACTAATCTAAACAGAAATAAATCCTAGATTATTTAGGGCGTGGGGCCCAGATGTCAGTGAGTTAGGTGGGTTAGTTAGGGCGCCATTAGTGGCTAATGACAACGACACGTCAGCCCACCGGCGTTTAGCCGCCGGTGACACAAACCGCAGCGGAGATCTTCGGAAATCGACCTCCGGCGATGGTTCGACGCGTGGCTAGGCTTGCTCGACTCCTGGGAGTGCGCCGCATCTAGTGGTGCCACTGGTTGGAGCCAGTTTGGCCGGGAACTATGCCGGCGTCAAGGTTTGGCGGTGGCCGAAGCACGGGAGCAGTCGGGTTCAGCGCTACTGCGTACGGGAGGAGGATCTGGTGGGTGTGCTCGGCTTCTGGGAGTGTGCTGAGTGCGCTGATGGGCTCGGACGCGAGTGGCAGCGACTGTGGCCGCGGCGGCGCCATGGCCGGCGGCGACGGGTTCTCGGGATCGACAGAGGTGACGGCTACGCGGTGAAATCGAGCACGAGGAGAGAGAGGGGAGGCGTAGAATCTCACAGAGGACTCGCAGAGAAGCCCAGCGGGGTCGGGGAAGCGTCAGAGTTGGCAGATCGACGAGCGGCATCCGGCGGCCGTGCGTGAAGAAGACGGCTCGATGACGGCGATGCAGGGCGCCCAAGGTCTCTTGACTTAGCGGAGAGGATGAGGGCGAGGTAGCCGAGCTACTGGGCACGCCGAGAGGTCGAGGGGGAGGCTCTGGGTGCGGCAACGACGGGCGGCGGCGATGAGCTCCGCTCGGCTACGCGCGAGAGAGAGCAGAGGAGGGGAAAGGGGTCGAGAGAGAGCAGAGAGCGAGGGGAGAGATAGAGGGGGCTGCGGGGCGTATCCAGACGCGTCGGGGGCGCCTCGGTGGCAAGCAGGAGGTGGCCAGGGCGGCGTCGGCGCTCGCCACCGAGCTGCTTCGGGGCGAGGGGGAGGAAGACGATAGAAGGGTGGCCTGGTGGGCTGGGCCGGCCACTTGGGCCGCCAGGTGGGCTTCACAGGTAAGTTAGGTAGGTTCCTTTCTCTCTCTCTTTTATTTCATTTCTATTTCTGTTTTCTGTTTTGATTTGAATCTTGCCACTGTTTGAAATTCCAACAGTTTCAAACCAGTGCCAAAAATCCTCTGAACAATTTTATGTTGCTAGATGGACTTTTCCAAAAGCACATAAAACATTTCAAAGTTATTTGAAAATATATTCTATATATTATGAATATAATTCCAAATTCAAATACAATAATAATTTAAATTCCATACCCAAAATATTCCACAAAGATGTCCATTATTTTTGGTTTGCTGCAGAAGCCTTGCCAAAAATATCCAACAAATAATAGAAACATTTTGGAAACACTGAATGCAATTTTTCAGGGTTCTTTGCCCTTCTTTTAATTGGATTTTGAGGCTTTCAAAATTCCCTCAGTTCAATTTTCAGAATTTTAAACATGATGCAAGCAAGATGCAAACACTAGGCAGCACAAGAAGCTAGGGATGTGACAACTCTCCCCCACTAAACAAGAATCTCGACCCGAGATTCAAGACGTGAGGTAAGAAGACAGAGGGGACACAAAGCTAGCACAATCTTCACGATCCAGGTTGCATTTCAAATGAACGTTGATTCAATCACCATCATTGTCTTGATGTCTTGCTCTGAGAACTCCAACTAACATGACAAGAAGAGGAAAGGGAAACTCTAGAACAATCGATCTTCTCGAAGATCGAACAACTCAGGTTTAACTCACAGAATGATACATAGCAACATCTCACGAGCTGAGACGTGAAGCACACATCTAGAGGAATGGAGTGAAGCAGATAACGAAGGTCCACTAGGTAGACAACAATTTCACGCTTAAGAAGGTGGTGAACGGTTGTCAACGTAGCGAGGAGTTGGGTTGCCATGATACCATAACGAGACATCTTGGAGGAGGGTGACTCGTAGAAATATCCCCTTAAGTGGCAAAAAGAATTACCTTTGATTCAAAGATCATTGAGACTCTTTATACCAGCCTAAGGCAATTCTCGAGCGATCGTTTGGAGGGGTTCGATAGAATGGCATACCCGGATTAGAATGGATGATGTGGATTACCTTGTTGAAAACAACACAAGGAATGATTTTAGTAACTGGGGAGAAGCTCAACAGTAGAGAGTGAGTCCACTGTTTTGAAAAGTTATAGCATAACCGAGGAAACTGAGAGCATCCCAGTTAGTGTCGATGATAACACCTAGCGCTTGTGCGTGCTCTCAAGAACTTGAGCATTTCCATAATCATCAAGGTTTTACCAACATCCATGTCAAGGGTGCTGACAACACAACATACTACCATGATGAATAGCGATAGACGATGCAGATGCAAAGGAGGATAACACTTTCTCGGATTTCACCTTAGCGAGGCCAAGGGAACGACATCTGGATGATCGACCGAGAGACATTTAGCACTCCGCTTCTAATGTTCTCCTTGATGTACTAGCGTATCCCATTTCTTGAAATGGTCTGGTATCTAGAACATCAAGTAAAGGTCATACTACGGAAACACAAAAAAAAACCATAAGGAACATCTAAGGAGTAAATCCTACGAAGTCCTTATGGGGAGGTGGCCAACTTCCTCAATCAAGATACTACAATAATAGGTCTTCCGGCTGGGTGTGTTGGCCACGACATCCACTTTACCGGTTATCGAGAGACCAATATTATAGTTCTTGGGAAATGTTCCAACCATCATATCTGCCTGAGATTGAGATCTGGCTGGTGTCAGGATATTCCAGACTCATCGAGTCTAGAAAGAAAAATGAAAGTTTGCAACACAAATCGACGAGATGGCGTTGCGAGATTCTCGGGGAATGAACTACAATAGCAAGCTCCAAAACATGAGCTGGTTATGCTACAACATGTGGACACGTTGTCCCAGACAAGCATGACCACGTGGTAGTCTTATAATAAAACACTATCGAGTTAAGGTGGGGGACCATCATTGAGGATATCGGAATCTTGTGCATGACCTAGGATAGCACAGCAACTCCTTTTCCTTGAACAAATCAGTCAGTGGCTTGATGTGCTAGGGATACGTATAGAATGAAGATGATCAGTCTATCAGACCATAGAATACTTCGCGCCTGCATAACTGACTTGGGATGGTTCCAAAGGAAGTAAAAACTTGCTTTCTCGAATTCATGGCGGCAACTTGCATCAAATGCACACGAATGAGAGGAGGTCACTTCTTTCATCCAAACATATACTTCATGAACGGGGCATGAAGAAAATGCTTACACAAGTTTCCAACACTAGCTGGATGTTCAACACGAATCATGGAGGAGACAAAATGCTGCTGATGGGCTCAACAGCAACTCATCGGAATTTCCATATCACTGGACTTCCACCGTTATGTGAACAATGTGATAGTATTGGTTAGACCAAAAGATGTAATGGTGTATGCTCGAGGAATCAACCACGAGTAAGACAACATTACGAATATCGTTGGTTCTAACTTGATTTGACAATGGCCCACACTCAAATCAAGGTTTGGCAAGACGATAGGTTCAACAACTGATCACAAGGACCAATCGATGAAGAAATCATCTTTCTACAACACACACACAACACAAAGATATCCCTTAACATGAACTAAGTCAGACAAGCTTTTATCTTCCAACCCTCCAAGTTGTTGTTTAGCTTAACCAAGTAGCTCATGGGTATCCAACACGGATTCTTGGAGAAAGGGTGGTTTACAGAAATAAACCAACTTGATCACGAACTCAACATAAGGGTCAAGGGACAACCTAGTGATACTTCCAAGAAGATATTCGGAAAATTATGAACCACCGATATGTTACTAAGCTCGAGAACAATCTTGCTTTTCAGGGCAAGACGATATGATCAAATAAGTAAGGGATTGGCATAGCCCAAACTCATTGATCGAAAGGTGCACCGGAAATAAGGACTAGGTAGCACGTTCAGTCTTAGAATGATGATTCAAGAGCCAACACACTAAGAATGAAACTATTGTCCTTTAACTACCAAGAAACAAGGTTGCTAGGAGTATTGATTTCACACATCACTATTCACTTGTCGACATTCCGGTTGCAATAACACGGGAACCGAGAAATGAATAATGATGGAGAGAGTATCACTGTATGAAGAGTTCATAGGATGGTGTGCAATTCCCATGATATTCTTGATATAAAGATGGTAATACTCCAAGGTGAAGCAGAGCAAAAGCTGGATTAGTATTTGATCTGCGGAGCACAACTACTTTGACCCAATCCTGGATATGTATGAGGTACCGGAGTTTGTTTCTCCTAGTCATTCTGAACTAGAACGGCTTGACGGACCACAAGAATAACGAGCATCGGTGAACACGAATGCACGACATCAACTTGACTATCAACTGATAGACAAGGGTCGAAATACAACTACAGAGGGACAACTCAAAGGAACATATATATTTCTGAGTTGTGGATGCATCGGTTAGCATGTCGAACAAATTCAACATATTTCTTATGGATAACCCATGCTGAAGAGGAAGGACTAGCAGATTCACAAATATGAATGGAGGACTCATCAAGAGCACTCTGGTTGTGATCTTTTGGTTCCGCGAGGAACTTCTGCCAAAATGGTTCATAGTATTTGGAAGAAGGAAATACCACGGACCTCGAGGACTATCGCAAAGTTACTAATATCCTAAAGGAACTAGCAAACACTATCAACATGAAGTAAGTAGAGTGAATCTCGGGTTCAAGAACCCAGGAATAGAATATTTACTACTAAGTAGCATCACGGGATGCTTTCGAGAATAAAGGCCAGAATCATCACACTGGGACACAAATCATGGCTAGATTACTAGATGATCCCCTAGGACACCTAGGGTCATAATGACAATTCCAACATATATGTCGGGGCAATAGAATACCTCAACTCAGCAATTAGTGTGATTAACCTGACCCAAAGGCACATAAAAACCAGAGGGAAAGGATTTGCAAGTGCATCAGATTGTTTAGAAACCTGGGATGACTCGGACAGCATAACGACTGTAAATGCTCGAAAAGTTTGGAGACATACTACAGAAATGGTGGCATAGCCACTCAGAAGCACAATATCAAGGTTTCGAGATCATCAGTTAACATACAGAAGTGGTAGGAACTGGACTGAGGCTTACATCCAACAATCTTACGAGTCTACAGATTAGTAACACGTGATCCTGATAGAAAGAGGAGATAGCCTAGTTCTTCATCCCCGTAGAAGAGAAGAGGATGACTCAGATTAGAATGCCATGAGGTATAAGGAGTAAAAAGAGATTTACGTTCCCTCCCACAATCAATTCCCCTACATATAACTAAAGCATTTCTAGACTCAACTTCGACCAGTTTGGCTTGGTAATCCTACAGGCAGTCAAGCTCTGATACCAAAGCTGTCAGGACCCCGACTCAATGCCACATCGATCTAGCATGTAACACCTCATATCACTTTGCGGCCTCACGCACGGTATTCCCACGGGTGTCGCCTTACCTTTGCCTGGAACCGTTTGCGCCTTTTGGCACACGTATATGATAGTGTCGCTAGCATCCATATGTTAAAGAGCCCGAGCTGACATGGCTAGTCGTAAACCCAAAGTGGCACAGACTTACAAGGACAGGCATCCATGACCCAGCATCGAACGTGTCGGTCATCAGCGAGTGAATCCAGGTTGTAGCACTGGGCTAGTAGGACTTCGGTGAACCGGGCTGTAGCGGGCTAACAGGACTCCGGTATTCATCGCGTGACATTTCCCCGAGGGGACAGACACAGGAATGAAGAAGGACACATGCCGGCCAGCCTAAGTGTTCCGGAGCAGTAGCAAGCTACCATGGAAACACTAGGAGACATTTCCCGTTAACAGAGGCTACTAAGGATAAACAACTAGATAGTCAGATCCCACACATACCAAGCATTTCAATAACATACACACAATATGCTCGATATGTGCAAATACAACATGGCATCACAACATGACTCTACGACCCAAGTATGTATTCATTAGGCTCCGAGGAGCGAGATATTACAAACAGGGGTCTCATGACCCAACATTCAGAGCATACAAATCAAAGCACAAGTGGAAGCTTAACATGTCTGAGTACAGACATCTACAAATGAAAAAGGCTGAGAAGCCTGACTATCTACCAGATCCTGCCGAGGGCACAAGATCGTAGCTGAGGTAACAAGCTAAACATCGAAGTCCACGTGGAACTACTAGTGAGACTGAAGTCTCTCTGCAAAAACATAAAATAGGCAAACGTGAGTACAAATGTACCCAACAAGACTTACATCAGAACTAACTACATATGCATCATTATCAACAAAGGGGGTGGTGGGGTTTAACTGCAGCAAGCCAGCTTTGACTTGGTGGCTATCCTGAACTACAACTGCAAGTAACTCTTTTGAGGTGGCGCACACGAGTCCACATATTCACCATATCAATACACCACTATGGATCCGCTCCCGTCTCCCTGCGAGAACGCCATCCATAGCACTCACGCTTATCTTGCGTATTTTAGGGTATCCACTTTCACTTGTCTATGAACTGATATAAGCAACCCAGAAGTCCTTTACCGCGGACTCGGCTATTCGAATAGATCATATTAACCCTGCAGGGGTGTACTTCTTCACACACGCTCTCACCACTTACTGCCGTTTACACGACATGTACTCGGCAACCTTCAAGCGGAAGCCCAACGTGGGTGTCGGCCACGGCCTACCTAAACACTCAAGTCTCTAGTCCAGGTTTATCGCCTATTCGGGTTCCATCCATGAGGAGATCCGGCTGGGGTTTCGCTCACAGCCCCAAACGATGTGAACAGGGTTCCCGAGACACCAAACGGGCGCCCGGTACACCGTGCCATGGTGTATCTACCGCATCACAGCCCACCCCTCGGGTCAGCGCTGCCCACGGCCTCCAACACATAACTACAAACACCAGAAACTAGTTGCAACTCCTGGACAGAGAACAAGGGTGATTAAGAAGCCGAGAGGGTCCATTGGTTTCGGGCCCAATGCGTGGTAGTAGCTGTTTCATGGATCACAAACATAGAACTCAGTTCCTGAGGATGGCTGCAATGAGACAACCCACCATGTACTCCTACATGGCCTCTCACCGCTACCTTTACCAAATCGTGTTCACACACTTAGCTCACACACAGTAGGACATGTTCACACACCTCTGATTCATCCCCGATGAATCAGACCTGACTCAACTCTAAGCAATAGCAGGCATGACAAACAAACATGAATGAGTAGGCACAACAGGGCTCGAACAACTCCTAATCATGCTAGTGGGTTTCATCTATTTACTGTGGCAATGACAGGTCATGCAGAGGATAAAGGGGTTCAGCTACCGCAGCAAATAACAGATGAATCGGTGTTGTCCTAATGCAGTAAAAGAGAGCAGGGGCGAGAGAGTGGGATTTTATCGGAATGAACAAGGGCGGTTTTGCTTGCCTGGCACTTCTTAAGATAACATTGAGTCTTCATCAGTGTCAACGATCACATCATCGGTACAGCGTCTACCCGGGAGGGGGGGGGGACAACACCGGCAAACACAAAAGAAACACGATCAATGCAATGCACAGTATGATGCATGCTACGACATGGCAATATGAATGTGTTTTGGGCTAATGCATCTAGCAACAAGTTAAATGGGGTTGGTTTGAACACTAGGTTCAAATTCAAACTCCATATGTGAGAGTTTAAATGCCATTTAATTGATTTGAGCTGATCAGTAGGTATAAGTTGTTCTAACATGCATGAAAATGGTACATATGTATAGATTGGATTTTTATGATCATTTTTCATATATAATTTGTTTGATTTGGAGTTACAGTTGAATTACTATGAATTTTTGAAGTTTTGGACATATTCTGCAATTTTCTGGACTAAAATAAATCCAGAAATAAATAATGCGTCAGCATGACATCACCCTGATGTCAGCAGGTCAACTGGGCGCCTCTAGGTCAAACCTGACCAGTGGGGTCCACTGGTCAGTGACTGGTGCTGGTTAGTGACACTAACAGGTGGGTCCGGTCAACAGACACGTCAGCCCAGTCAACTCTGACTGGTGGGTCCCGCATGATTATAAACTAATCTAAACAGAAATAAATCCTAGATTATTTAGGGCGTGGGGCCCATATGTCAGTGAGTTAGGTGGGTTAGTTAGGGCGTCATTAGTGGCTAATGACAACGCCACGTCAGCCCACTGGCGTTTAGCCGCCGGTGACACAAACCGCGGCGGAGATCTTCGGAAATCGCCCTCCGGCGATGGTTCAATGCGCGGCTAGGCTTGCTCGACTCCTGGGAGTGCGCCGCATCTAGTGGTGCCACTGGTTGGAGCCGGTGTGGCCGGGAACTATGCCGGCGTCGAGGTTTGGCGACGGCCGAAGCACGGGAGCAGTCGGGTTCGGCGCTACTACGTACGGGAGGAGGATCTGGTGGGTGTGCTCGGCTTCTGGGAGTGTGCTGAGTGCGCTGATGGGCTCGGACGCGAGCGGCAGCGACTGTGGCCGCAGCGGCACCATGGCCGGCGGCGACGGGTTCTCGGGATCGACAGAGGTGACGGCTACACGGTGAAATCGAGCACGGGGAGAGAGAGGGGAGGCGTAGAATCTCACAGAGGACTCGCAGAGAAGCCCAGCGGGGTCGGGGAAGCGTCGGAGTTGGCGGATCGACGAGCGGCATCCGGCGGCCGTGCGTGAAGAAGACGGCTCGATGACGGCGATGCAGGGCGTCCGAGGTCGCTTGACTCGGCGGAGAGGATGAGGGCGAGGTAGCCGAGCTACTGGGCACGCCGAGAGGTCAAGGGGGAGGCTCTGGGTGCGGCAACGGCGGGCGGCGGCGATGAGCTCCGCTCGGCTGCGCGCGAGAGAGAGCAGAGGAGGGGAAAGGGGTCGAGAGAGAGCAGAGAGCGAGGGGAGAGACAGAGGGGGCTGCGGGGCATATCCAGACGCGTCGGGGGCGCCTCGGTGGCAAGCAAGAGGTGGCCAGGGCGGCGTCGGCGCTCGCCACCGAGCTGCTTCGGGGCGAGGGGGAGGAAGACGACAGAAGGGTGGCCTGGTGGGCTGGGCCGGCCACTTGGGCCGCCAGGTGGGCTTCACAGGTAAGTTAGGTAGGTTCCTTTCTCTCTCTTTTATTTCATTTCTATTTTTGTTTTCTGTTTTGATTTGAATCTTGCCACTGTTTGAAATTCCAACAGTTTCAAACCAGTGCCAAAAATCCTCTGAACAATTTTATGTTGCTAGATGGACTTTTCCAAAAGCACATAAAACATTTCAAAGTTATTTGAAAATATATTCTATATATTATGAATATAATTCCAAATTCAAATACAATAATAATTTAAATTCCATGCCCAAAATATTCCACAAAGATGTCCATTATTTTTGGTTTGCTGCAGAAGCCTTGCCAAAAATATCCAACAAATAATAGGAACATTTTGGAAACACTGAATACAATTTTTTAGGGTTCTTTTCCCTTCTTTTAATTGGATTTTGAAGCTTTCAAAATTCCCTCAGTTCAATTTTCAGAATTTTAAACATGATGCAAGCAAGATGCAAACACTAGGCAGCACAAGAAGCTAGGGATGTGACACCCTGAGTCGCGATGCTCAGGTACCCCCCATTTAACATGCAAGCAGTTCGCGCGGACGAGAGTGAAGAGGACGACGTGAGGGCCTCGCCTGGTGCTGCTTCTTGAAGGGATCCTGCAGGCCCACCACAAAACGAACAAGAGTCCGCTATGACAAGCGGCGGTTAGTCGTTGGTTGCTTTGGAGAGGTGACAAGGCACTAAAGGCCTGACGAGGTGTATACGGGCGCCCGTGAGCCAGCGCGGTACCCTCGGGGCCCTACCTCAAGGCGGGTTGCGCCTGGCACAGGGCCTTAACTTGTGATGTGTTCCTGCAAATTTGGCTAGATGCCGACGCTCTACGTCCTCGGGTCCCGGCCCTCGAGCGGGTCTCAGCCATCACTGGTTTGCCGTGGACAAAGCCATAGGGTGAGGGCTGGAGGGCCAGTAGGAGCCCTGAGTCGCGATGCTCAAGTACCCCCCCTTTAATGTGAAAGCAGCCGACATGAAGGAAGAAGAGGTGCCGCGGACAGGCATCAAATAACAAGCATGATGGGTCGAATGCGTGGCCCGAAAATAAAGTACACGCCGCTGGGTCTGACCCGAGTGACATGGGGATGATGCAGCCCGAGGGGCGCCCCCAACAAGGTAAGCTAGGAACATAAAGTAAAAGGGGATACATGCCATAGGGACGGACCCACACGGCCTGGGAATAATGCAGCCCTAGGGGCGCTGCCAGCTGCAACGAAACTTGAAGGATGTCACCTGATAGCATTGAAGACGAAGGGGTGTTGAAGTAGCGGACGTCACGGGCTATGGAAGCCGATCTTTACGAGCCCCCCAGGCTCAGGAGCCTCGGGAGGCTCCGGAGGCGCTGGTGGCTCCTCGCGAACCATCTCCATATCTGCCAGGACTGCGGAACGCCTGGCCTCCTGAGCCTCCAGGATGCTCCTCACAAGGCGCTGGCGCACAGCAGCCGCGTTCGGCAAGCCGTAGGGTATGCGAACGTAGTTGTGGGGTGGGCCTTCACAGCGCCCCACACGTGAGGGCCAGAAGCGCTCCCGAGAGGCGGCTCGGTTGAGCCCTGGGATGTCGATGCAGACGCGCAACCCACCATCCTCGCATAGATGGGTAGATGCGGCAGGTAAGAGGCGGCTGCCACTCTTGACTCTTGACTCCTGCAACTCCTGCGTGATCTGATTGACGAACTCCGGAGGGTTTGGCCCTCCTTGCCTTGCTCCTTCATGAGGGAAACGTGCTCTGAAATACGCCTCCCAGTGGTGCCCAAGTGCCTCCCTCGTGACCTTAGCAAGGTCGGTGACCCTCTAGGAGGGAGCCCCCGAGCCCTGCTTGAGGAGGGCGTCGAGCGCGCCTTCCTATGCGATAGAAGGAGGTGCCCCCTGAGCAGGCGCAGACCCTGAGGGGCCTGCCTCCTGAGGGGTCGGGCCTGGCGATGTCTTCTTCTTCTTGGGGGCGGTCTCAGGGAGCCTCCCGCTCCCACGATCTGGGTCTTCAAGTGATGCGGCCTGGAAAGCTCGCTCAGGGAGCACACTGCGTCTCTTTCTTCACAAGGCACCGTGATGACTCCACCGCTTCCTGGCATCTTGAGCACGTTGTAGCCGTGATGAGTCACGGCCTTGAACTTGGCGAGAGCTGGGTACCCGAGGATGGCGTTGTACGACAGGCGAATGTGGGCGACATCGAAGTCGATGAGCACGGTGCGGTAGTTGTTGCGCGCCCCGAAGGTGACAGGGAGGCGGACCTGCCCAATCGGAACCGTGGAGCCATCGGTGACCTCGGAGAAAGGCTTGGTTGGCTGGAGCTGATCGTAAGGCACTTGGAGATAGTTGAATGTCTCTACGGACAGGACATTGAGTCCTGCCCCACCGTCAATGAGGGTCCTGGTGACTTGCACGTGGCTAATGACTGGGGAGCAAAGCATCGGGAGGACTCCGGCTGTGGCCGTGCACTTGAGCTGATCCGCTGAGGTAAACGTGATGTCGCACGCCGACCACCTGAGAGGGCGTGTGGCTTCGAGCCTGGGCAGGACTGCATTCACTTCGCGGGCGAACTGCTTGAAGATGCATTGAGAGGCTGGGGCTTGAGCTCCGCCCAGGATGCAGGCGATCGCGTGCGGCTCCTAGAAGCCCCCAACCCCCTAGTCCTGATGATGGTCCTTGTTTCTCCTTGGCTGCGGCGGCAGTGGAGGGAGGCATGTGTTTCCTTGCGGACGATCCTTGCAAGGCTGATCCCTCCAGTCTCCCTCGCGAGGCTGCCCTTGCCAGTGATCCTCGCGAGGTCGGTCGCGCCACCCTTGGCGAGGGCTGCGGTCTTCCCAACATCCTGCGTTCCTTCCTCCTCCTCGACCATAGCCTCGATCGTTGCGGTCGGGGCGCCGGCCGGTCCTCCCCTCTTGGACGGCTCGGAGCTCTTAATATTCTCTGGTGTTGTGGGTGTGGAGGTCGTGGTACACACAGTACCGGCTGCCTTTGAAAGACTCGGGCTGATCTCTGCCTCGCTTGGTGTCTGGCTCTGCCGCGAGCACGGCAGCCCCCTTGCGCTTCACGTCCTTGGCCTTGGATTTCTTCTCTTCTGGGTCTACGGCTGGCAGCTCGAGGAGGGAAAGGCGCCCTTCCTCAGCCCTGGTGCACTTGGTCGCCCAGTTGAACAGCTCCAAGGAAGTGCATAGATCTTCATGCATCGCCAGCTCCTCCTTCATCTTGATGTCGTGCATGCCGTCGAAGAAGGCTGAGATGATGGCCTCCTCAGTCACCTTGGGAATCTTGAGACGTGCGTTGTTGAAGCACTGGATGTACTTCTGCAGGGTCTCCCCTGGCTGCTGCTTTTTGCGGCGCATGTCGCTCACGGTGGGTGGCCGGTCACGAGTACCTTGGAAGTTGGCGATGAAATGGGTGCGCATCTCGTCCCAGGAGGAGATCGTGCCAGGAGCCAGGTTCAGGAGCCATGTGCGGGCCCCGTCCTTGAGTGCCATGGGAAACCAGTTCGCCATGACCTTCTCATCCCGTTGGCGGCTTCGATGCCCAGCTCGTAGAGCTGGAGGAACTCCGCAGGGTCGGCCGTGTCGTCGTAGCGAGGAGGCAGGTCAGGCTTGAACTTGCAGGGCCACGCGAGGTTGCGCAGCTCGGTGGTGAAGGCGAGACAGCCTGTTATGGCCACGGGAGGCCTTTGGTGACGAGGAGCTTGGTATTGCGGGTCCCCATGCGCTGCGGGTGGGAGCAGCGCGGGGTCTTGGCGTGCTGGAACAGGAGTGTGGTCGCGACGGGCCGGAGCAGGGAGCACTCGGGTAGCTTCTTGGGGGCGAGGGACCTCTTGGCAGCTCTGCTCATGGTGCACTAGCGCCGGACGGAGCGGGTTCCGCCCAGGTGCCACGCGCCTTGGGTCCAGGGCGCCTTCTTGAGGGGGAGGCGGCTGAGGCGCCCCCGGAGCTTCATCGCCCGCGTGGGGTGGGGCGCGGTGCAGCGAGAAGGATGGCGCAGGGGAGCCCCCGGCGGCGCGGACGAGCTCGGCGACGCAGTCGAGCCTCTCTTCGTAGACATTATCAACTGGGCGGTAGCGCAGGAGCTCGTTTGCCGCGATGAGCGCACCTCGAGCCTCCATGGCCGGGCGGGGCACGCGGGACGAAGAACCAGCCGGGGCGAGCGAGCGGGTAGCAGTGCGGCCGTCTCGCCTCATGGACGGGTGCTGGGACGATGCTTGCTGCTCGTTCCCCGCCGGGCCGGTGGCGGCATTGATGGCGGGCGACGGGGAACAGTGGGGGTGCCCACCGACGGGGGCCGTCTGGGAGACGCAGGAAGCGAGAGCGGCACGGCGCTCGGCGCGGGCCCGACGAGCGTCCGACATGGATGCGATGGTCGATGAAGAACAGGGCGGTGGAAGACGAATTCCGGTGCACCCCTACCTGGCGCGCCAAATGTCGGATTTCGGATTCCGGCAGACCCTCTGGATTCGAACACTGGGGTGCGCGCGGAGATTTTCCCTCTACCTACCTGCGCCTCACCGCCTCGCTATGGATCTAAGCTATGAAAAGTGCAACACAAGAGACACAGGGTTTATACTAGTTCGGGCCACCACTGTGGTGTAATACCCTACTCTAGTTTGTGGTGTGGTGGATTGCCTCTTGGGCTGATGATGAATATACAAGGAAGAACAGCCTCGCGAGGGTCTGTTCTTGGCTGGTGCGATGAACTGCTGGGGCGAGTTCAGTCGCTCCAAATGATAATCCGATCGATTTCTAGATGCCCCTACCTTGTGGGTGGCTAGTCCTATTTTTAGGCAAAGGCCTTGGGCTCTTCCCAAATATTGAGCGGGAAGGGCGCCAACAATTGGCCATTTTGAAGCGGAACATCTAGTACACTTATCCTGACTAAAGTCGGTCCTCGCCTGCCAAAGACTATGGCGGTGACGCCGGCTTGGGCTCCACGATGACCTCCATCCTGCCGTTCTGCTGGTCTTGGTCTTGTTGCACCGAAATGGATGCCTTTGCTTGATGCTCTCGCCTGCGCTTGCTCCCATTGCACCAAAGAGGAAATGGAGGAAACTGCAAGGGCTAGCGCCCGCCTGGCGCCCTTGGTCATCATGGCTTGCGTCATGGGCACCTCGTGAGGGGCCCCGCCTTGATCTCTCCGCCTCCTCGCGAGCCAGCCTGACGAGGCTATGCCTGAGGAAGCCTCCTGTCGTCCGCCCTGCGAGGCTTGGCCCCTCGCGAGGATCTTGAGCTTGTGTTGATGAAGATGGGCCGCGTCGGGCCGCCCCTTGAGCCACGCCGTAGGCCGCAGGCAGGCAAGTCTGGGGACCCCCGTTCCCAGAACACCGACAGAACTGGTTTCCCATGGCGCTCAAAGATGGTGCCCGCACCTGGCTCCTGAACCTGCCTCCCGGCTCGATCTCCTCTTGGGACGAGATGCGCACCCGCTTCATCGCCAACTTTCAGGGCACTCACGACCGTCCTCCAATCATGGGTGACCTGCGCCGCATCAAGCAGCAACCTGGAGAGATCTTGCATAAGTACATCCAGCACTTCAACAGCGCTTGCCTCAAGATTCCCAAGGTGACCGAGGAGGCCATCATCTCGGCGTTCTCTGACGGCGTCCGCGATGTCAAGATGAAGGAGGAGCTAGCTATCCACGAGGATCTGTCCACATCTCTGGAGTTATTCAACCTGGCAACCAAGTGCGAAAGAGCTGATGAGGGGCGTCTCTCCCTCCTTGAGCTTCCAGCTGCTGACCCAGAAGAGAAGAAAGCCAAGGCGAAGGACGTGAAGCGCAAAGGAGCAGCTATGCTCGTAGCAGAACCAGACACGAAGCACGGCAGGGACCAGCCGGAGTCGTCCAAGGGTAGACGATACTATACCTACCACGACCTCTACACCCACAACACCAACAAATGCCAGGAGCTCAGGGCCGTTCGAGAAGGACGCATCGGTCGATGCCCCGAGCGCAATGATTGGGGCTACGACCGAGTAGGAGGAAGAGGTGGAGGACGATGGGAGGACCGAGGCCCTCGCCAGGAGTGGCGTGACCACCCTCGCGAGCATCGCTGGCAATACCAGCCTCGCGAGGGGGCTTGGAGGGATCAGCCTCGCGAGGATCGCCCACATGGCAACACAGGCCTTCCTCCTCTGCCACCACCGCCAAGAAGGAATGACAACCATCACCAGGACGAGGGGGCTGGGGGCTTCCAGGAGCCACATGCTATTTCTTGCATCTTGGGCGGTGCCCAGGCCCCAGTCTCTCAGCGCATCTTCAAGCAGTTTGCTCGCGAGGTGAACGCAGTCCTTCCCAAGCTCGAGGCCACGTGCCCTCTCAGGTGGTCCATGTGCGCCATCACGTTCAGCTCAGCGGATCAGCTCAAGTGTGCGGCTACAGCTGGCGTCCTCCCAATGCTTTATTCCCCAGTAATCAGCAATGTGCAAGTTACCAGGACCCTCATCGATGGCGGCGCAGGAGTCATCATTCTGTCCGTCCAGACGTTCAACAACCTCCAAGTGCCTTATGATCAACTCCATCCAACTAGGCCCTTCTCAGGAGTCACTAACGGCTCCACCACTCCGATAGGGCAGGTTCGCCTCCCTGTCACCTTTGGGCAGCGCAAGAACTACCGTACCAAGCTCACCAACTTCTACGTTGCCCACATTCGCCTGCTGTACAATGCCATCCTTGGGTATCCAACCCTGGCCAAGTTCATGGCAGTAACTCACCATGGTTACAATGTCCTCAAGATGCCGGGAAGCGGCGGGATCATCATAGTCCCCTGCGAAGAGAAGGATGCGGTGTGCTCTCTCGAGCGTGCCTTCCAAGCTGCATCAGTCAAGGACCGAGACAGTAAGGGTGAGAACCCTCCCGAGGTAGTCCCTAAGAAGAAGAAGACATCACCCACCTCAAGGCCTCAGGAGGTAGGCATCTCTGGAGGCGCCGCATCAGGATCTGCGCCCGTGCAAGGGGCGCCTCCCTCCGTCTCATAGGAAGGCGCTCCCGGCACCCTCCTTGGGCAACGCTCGGGGGCTCTCTCCTGGAGGGCCTCAGACTTTGCCAAGATCATGAGGGAGGCGCTCGGGCACCACTTGGAGGCGTGCTTCATGGCACGTTTCCCTTAGGAAGGCATGGGGCAAGGAGGGCCCAACCCTCAGGAGTACATCACCAAGGTCACTCAGGAGCTACAGGAATCAACAGTCATACACGGCGATCGCCGCCTACCCGACGTAGCTCCCCATCCAGGCGAGGATGGCGGGCTGCGCGTCTGCATCGACTACCCAGGGCTCAGTCGAGTCGCATCTCAGGAGTGCTTCTGTCCTTCGCGCGTGGGATGCTGCGAGGGTCCTCCACACAGCTACGTTTGCATGCCTTTGGGCCTGCCGAACGCGGCTGCTGCTCACCAGCGTCTTCTACAAAGCATTCTGGCAGCTCAGGAGGCCAGGCACCACACGGTCCTGGTAGAGATGGAGATGGTCCTCGAGGAGCCGCCTGGACCCCCGGAGCCTCCCGAGGCTCAGATCTCCGGTGGCTCGTGAGGATCGACTTCTTCACCGCGCACCGTCAGCTACTTCAACACCCGCTCTACAATGGTATCAGGTGACATCTTTCGAGTTTCATTTCAGCTAGGAGCGCCCTCAGGGCTGCATTATTCCCAGGTCACGTGGGCTGTCCCTGTGGCATGTATCTCTTTTGCTTATTTCTTTAGTTCACCTTGCTGGGGGCGCCCCTCGGGCTGCATCATCCCCAAGCCGCTCGGGCCTGACCCAGTGGCATGTATCCTTCTTGCATCTATCTAAGCTGATTCGCCTTTCATGCTTCAGTTGCCTATAATTATCATCTCCCACCTACCGTGCCCCCTTTTTCTCCCTCATGCAAATCGCTTGCACGTTAAAAGGGGGGCGCCTAAGCATCACGACTCAGGGGCTCTTACTGGCTCTCTGCCCTCACCCCCTGGCCTTGTCCATGGCATCGCGACCTGGCATACCAGCAACGGCTGAGCTTGCTCGAGGGCCGGGACCTAAGGACGTACAACATTTGCATCTAACCATCTTGCAGGAACACTCAGCCGCCCAGGGCTCAAGATCAGGCGCAACCCTCCTTGAGGGACGGCCTCGTGAGTCCCGCGCTGGCTCACAAGTGACCAGATACGCCTCGTCTATCCCTACCGTGCCGGCCACGTGTCAGGGCGGGGCTGTACACGCCCCGAGGGCTCCTCCCGGAGCCCCCCCCCCTCCCACGTACCAGTGGAAGCACCATGCTCCGCGCTGGCTAATGACACTGCCGAGGAGTGGCTATGCCCGTTCACATACAGAAGCGCTATGCTCCGCGCTGGTGATAAACAACTGAGGGCAGCCCACGACTGTATCAACCTCAGGGAGCCCGGAGCTTAGTTCCTGGCCTCATCACAACGCGTCCCCCCAGGAACGCCACGCGAGGGGGCTGGACACGGTGGCTGCGCCCGGGTCACGCCCGAGCGCACGCTACCCAGCCAGGCCCCTCGGACCTGGTCATCGCGCGCCTCTCCCCGAGTGGAGCCAAGGTATGAAGACCGTTCGAGCATCAAGGGGGACTCCTGAGCATCGACTCGGGAGCCTAACTGGTCACATAGACCCTCACTCCTTAGTTCCAAAAGGCTAACAGCGGTTGAGGTATGTGCGGGGCCAGGCCCTGCCAACGTAGAACGACAGATCTACTCCTACACCCCCTCCCTATTTTTTGTTTGCGCGTCAAGGGGGACTCCTGAGCATCGCGATTCGGGAGCCTAACTTGCCACGTAGCCCCTCACTCCTTGGTCCCGTCCTGGTGATCCGGTCGGGGCTAACGGCGGCTGAGGTATGCGTGGGGTCGGGCCCTGCCGATGTAGAACACAAAGCAAATAGGAAGGAAACCGCAAAATATCACAAATTCAGAAGCAAATATTACAAACCATAACTTGTCCACACGATACCAAACACAAGTTTAAACGCCTCCACGAGGCACGATGCATGTTGCAGGAGTTGAAACGGGAAAAGAAGCCGCGAGGAGATCACCCTTGAGTAGCGCCATCGTTCGCCAGGAGCTCCGCCTCCGTGGGGGAGTTGCGCTTGTCAGCTCCCCCTCTTGAGGCCACGGAACCAGCGGTACCTGCCTTGGGCGCAGTGGCGAAGGCGCGGAACTTCGCCAGCAGGGCCTCTGCTCGGCCCTTCACGGCCTCAGCAGCAGCGGCGGAGCGCTCGGCGTCCACAGGCTCCAGCAGATCGTCAAGGTTGGCGTCGGGGTTGCGAAGGTAGACATGGCTGAGGATCCGCGTTAGCGTCGTAGAGGAAAGGACGCGAGCTTCAACCTCGTCCATGGGGCCGATGCCGGTCACGACCTCCTCAAGCGCTTCGACCAGGAAGGGAAGCAGCTTGGCAGGGCCGTCCGTGGCTCCGGAAAGCGGCTTCTCCAGACCATCATCGTAAAGCGACTTCAGCGCCCTGTGAGATCTCTCCTTGTAATCCGCAAAGGCCACACGATCCTCGGCCAAGACCTTCGCCTTGGCGTCCAGCTTGGCCTTCTCCAGCTTCAGCTTCTGCTCTCAGCTGCGATCAGCGGACAGCTCGGCATCACGATCCCCGATGGCGACCTCCCGAGCCTTCATATCTTCCTCCTTTGCCTGGCGGTCGCGATCCTCTTTGGTGAGCTCATCGCGCAGGCCCTGTAGCTCATTCTCCAGCGCCTTGCAATGTTCCTTGACGATCGAAGCATCCTTCAATGCTGCGTCACGGGCGGCTATGGCCTGGGTGGCGACTTGTTTCTCCTCATCAGAAGCTGCCACAGCCTGGCTCAGCGCCGCTCGGACGGAGGAGTCAGAGCGAGCCCAGCCAGAGATCAGCTCCAGGCGCCCGGCCACCAGGCGGGGGTTGGCGCCCTTGAGATCTTCTCGCACCCGACCCAACTCAGCAGCAGCACGGTCCAGGGCGGTGGTGTCACATCCCTAGCTTCTGGTTTGCTCTGAGCTAGCTAGTCATGTGTTGCATCATGTTTAAATTTCAGTTAAACTTGAAATGGGGATTGTTTAAACCCTAGCACCAAATGAATGCAAATAGGCTCAAATAAAACCATTTTCAATGAACCCAAAATGCCTTTGAAAATGTTCATGATTTCTGATAAAGATGAAAACCTCTGCCAAAAATTATGAACATATATCTAGGTTATTCCTGGATTCTTGAATTAAATCATAAAGTATTTGCATTTGGGCATTTAAATGCTAATAAATAGTTTAAATGCTCAAATAATCATAAACTAAAATGTTTGTTGTTGGTTATATTTCAAACAGTGGCATTGATCAGTTTCATGATTTTTGGGTTTGGTCTAGTATTTTTAATAAAGTCACAAAGTGGCAGAAAACAAAAAACGATAAATAAAAGCAGAGAGCAGAGAACTTACCTGGCACTCACCTGGCAGCCCAGCCGGCCCAGCTCCTGTTCCGGCCCAGCCCACCACCGCCTGGCTCCCTGTCGCCTTCCTCCTCGTGCCAGTAGGCAGAGGAGGGACACCGCGACGCCGCCGAGCTCGCCACGCCACCTCCCTCCTTGCCTGCCTCACCGAGGCGCCTCGAAGCCCTCCTCGGCGTCGCTCTGGACCCCCTGACCCCCCTCACTCTCCCGTGTCCTATCCTCTCCTCTCCCTCGCTCTCTCACGCGACGCCCGAACGGGTTCGTCGCCGCCGTTCGCCACCACCGTAGCCACCGCCTCCCCCTCGCTTCCCTGACTGGCTCAAGAGCATCGCCACGCCTCCCTCGTCCTCTCCATCTAGCCACGCGTCGCCGGAGGCCCTGCATCGACGCCATCTTCATCATCTTCGTCGTCGGCCGCCGGAGATCCCCCTCGATGCTCCGCTCGCTCCGGTGCCTCCTTGATCTCGCTGAGGCCACCGCTGCACTCGCTGTGAGCTCCTGTGTCGTTTCCCCCTCTCCCCTGGCTCGTTTTCTCCCTCTAACACCGATGCCCATCGCGGCCGAGAGCTTCTCGCCGCCGGCCATGGCATAGCCGTGGCGACTGCCGTGCAAGCCCGCAACCGAGCGCGTCACGGTTCTCAGAACATCACCAGGAGGCCGTAGCACCCAGCCCTTCGCCCCACCGTGCTCCACAGCACCATTCCCAACCTCGCCCGAACTCCGGCCACCGCCTTTGAGCTCACCGCCGTTGATATAGGCTACCCCCGGCTTAACTGACTGCACCATTCGACGCGCGGGATCTCCAGCGTCTCGTAGATGCCCTCCGCCGGCCATTTGGTCGCTGGAGGAGGAATTCCGAATGCCTCCGCCATCTCGGGCCTCGCCGGCGTCGAGTCGCCGGTGGGTTTGACCCGTTGACCTTGACTGGGTGGGTCCGGGTTAACTCCCCTGAGTCTATGACAAGTGTGACCCTCCCTCTGATAATTAACTTAGGTTAGCACTAACTAATATTAGTTAGTTAAACTAATTACTGACACGCAGGGACCACTGGTCAGTTTGACCTGGACAGTCTCAGTTGACCGCTGACGTCACACTGACGCCAGGCTGACGCAGTAAATCCCTTTCTGGATTTATTCTTATATAGGAAATTTCAGAAAATAATGCAAACTTCTAAAATTCATAGTAAATCAACCGTAACTCCAAATGAAATAAATTATATATGAAAAATGATCAGAAAAATCCAATCTACCCATCTGTACCATTTTCATGCATGTTAGATCAACTTATAGCTGCTGTTTAGCACAGATCATATAAATGGCATTTAAATATCCACATATGGAGTTTGAATTTGAATCTTGGATTCAAACCAACTTCATTTAATATGGTTGCTAGTTGCATTAGCTCAATCACAGCATATTGCCATGTCATGATCATGCATCATATTGTGCATTGCATTGATTGTATTTCTTCTCTGTTGCCGGTATTTGCCCCCTCTCAATAGACGTGTTTCAACGATGAGTTCGATGACACCGATGAAGAGCTATATCATCTTCAGAAGTGCCAGGCAAGCAAAACCCCCTTGTTCATTCCGATATAATCCCACCCTCTCGCTCCTGCTCTCTTTTAATGCATTAGGACAACAACGATTCAACTGTACTTGCTGCGGTAGCTGAACCCCTTTATCCTCTGCATGACCTGTCATTGCCATAGTAAATAGATGAAACCCACTAGCATGAGTAGGAGTTGTTTGAGCCCTGTTGTGCCTACTCATTCATGCTTGTTTGTCATGCCTGCTACTGCGTAGAGTTGAGTCAGGTCTGATTCATCAGGGATGAATCAGAGGTGTGTGAACATGTCCTACTGTGTGTGAGCTAAGTGTGTGAACACGATTTGGTAAAGGTAGCGGTGAGAGGCCATGTAGGAGTACATGGTGGGTTGTCTCATTGCAACCGTCCTCAGGAATTGAGTTCTGTGTTTGTGATCCATCAAATAGCTACTACCACGCATTGGGCCCGAAACCAATGGACCCTCTCGACTTCTGAATCACCCTTGTTCTCTGTCCAGGAGTTGCAACTAGTTTCTGGTGTTTGTAGGATATGTGTTGGAGGCCGTGGGCAGCGCTGACCCGAGGGGTGGGCTATGATGCGGTAGATACACCATGGCACGGTGTACCGGGCACCCGTTTGGTGTCTCGGGAACCCTGTTCACATCGATTGGGGCTGTGAGTGAAACCCCGACCGGATCTCCTCGTGGATGGAACCCGAATAGGCGATAAACCTGGACTAGAGACTTGAGTGTTTAGGTAGGTCGTGGCCGACACCCACGTTGGGCTTCCGCTTCAAGGTTGCCGAGTACATGTCGTGTAAACGGCGGTAAGTGGTGAGAGCGTGTGTGAAGAAGTACGCCCCTGTAGGGTTAACATCATCTATTCGAATGGCCGTGTCCGCGGTAAAGGACTTCTGGGTTGCCTGTACAGTTCATAGACAAGTGAAAGTGGATACTCTAAAATATGCAAGATAAGTGTGAGTGTTATGGATGGCGTTCTCGTAGGGAGACGGGAGCGGATCCATAGTGGTGTGTTGATATGGTGAATATGTGGACTCGTGTGCGCCACCTCAAAAGAGTTACTTGCATTCGTAGTTCAGGATAGCCACCGAGTCCAAGCTGGCTTGCTGCAGTTAAACCCCACCATCCCCTTTGTTGATAATGATGCATATGTAGTTAGTTCTGATGTAAGTCTTATTGGGTACATTTGTACTCACGTTTGCCTATTTTATGTTTTTGCAGAGAGACTTCGGTCTCGCTAGTAGTTCCGTGTGGAATTCGACGTTTAGCTTGATACCTCACCTGCGATCTTGTGCCCTCGGCAGGATCTGGTAGATAGTCAGGCTTCTAAGCCTTTTTCATTTGTAGATGTCTGTACTCAGACATGTTAGTTTCCGCTTGTGCTTGACTTGTTTGCTCTGAATGTTGGGTCGTGAGACCCATGTTTGTAATATCTCGCTCCTCGGAGCCTAATGTATAAATACTTGAGTCATAGAGTCATGTTGTGATTCCATGTTGTATTTGCACATATCAAGCATATTTTTTGTATGTTATTGAAATGCTCGGTATGTGTGGGATCTGACTATCTAGTTGTTTATCCTCAGTAGCCCCTCTTACCGGGAAATGTCTCCTAGTGTTTCCACCGAACCAGGGTAGCTTGCTACTACTCCGGAACACTTAGGCTGGCCGGCATGTGTCCTTCTTTGTTCCTGTGTCTGTCCCTTCGGGGAAATGTCACGCGATGAATACCGGAGTCTTGTTAGCCCGCTACAGCCGGTTCACCGGAGTCCTGCTAGCCCAGTGCTACAGGCTGGATTCACTCGCTGATGACCAACACGTTCGATGCTGGGTCATGGATGCCTGTCCCTGTAAGTCTGTGCCACTTTGGGTTTACGACTAGCCATGTCAGCCCGGGCTCCTTATCATATGGATGCTAGCGACACTATCATATACATGTGCCAAAAGGCGCAAACGGTCCCGGGCAAAGGTAAGGCGACACCCGTGGGAATACCGTGCGTGAGGCCGTAAAGTGATATGAGGTGTTACATGCTAGATCGATGTGGCATTGAGTCGGGGGCCTGACAGCTTTGGTATCAGAGCCTGACTGCCTGTAGGATTACCAAGCCAAACTGGTCGAAGTTGTGTCTAGAAATGCTTTAGTTATGTAAGGGAATTGATTGTGGGAGGGAACGTAAGGATCTTTTTACTCCTTATACCTCATGGCCTTCTGATCTGAGTCAACCTCTTCTGTCCTACGGGGATTAAGAACTAGGCCTTCTCATCTATCTATCAGGAGGACGTGTTACTAATCCTTAGACTTATAGAATTGTTAGTTTCAAATCTCATTTCAGTTTTTACTACTTCCGTATGTTCATAGCTGGTCTCAGAACCTTGATATTGTACTTCTGAGTGATTATGCCACCATTTTTGTGAATGTCTCAAATCTTTTTTGAGCATTTACAGCCGTTATGCTGTCCGAGTCATCCCAGGTTTCTAAATAGTCTGATGCATTTGCAAATCCTTTCCTTCCGTTCCCGGTGTCCTTTATGGTCAGAATAAGCACACTAATCGGTGTGTTGAGGTACTCTATTGCCTCGGAATTTATGTTGGAGCTATTAATATGACCCTAGGTGTCTAGAGGATCATCTAGTAATCTAGCCATGTTTTGTGTCCCAGTGTGATGATTCTGGCCATTATTCTCGAAAGCATCCCGTGATGCCATTTAGTTAGTAGGTATTCCACTTCTGAGTTTTGAACCCAAGATTCAACCTACTTACTTCATGTTGATAGTATTTGCTCGTTCCTTTAGGTTATTAGTAACCTTTGCATTAGTCCTCGAGGTCCATGGTATTTCCTTCTTCCAAATACTATGGACCACTTATGGCAGAAGTTTGTTGAACCAAAAGATCACAACAAGAGTGCTCTCGATGAGTTCTCCATTCATAATTGTGATTCTGCCAGTTCTACCTTTCTGCATGGGTTATCTGGAGGAAACCTGTTGAACTTGGTTCGACATACTAACCTATGCATCCACAACTCAGAAAGTTATATGTTCTTGAGTTGTCCCTCTTAGTTGTCCTCTGACCCTCGTCTATCAATTGATAGTCAAGAATAGTCGTGCACCCGTGTTCATCAATGCTTATTATTCTTGTGGTCCATCAAGCCATTCTATCCCGGAATGACTAGGAGAAACAAACTCCAGTACCTCATCCATTTCTAGGACTGGGTCAAAGTAGTTGTATCCCGCAGATCAAAATGCCAACCCAGCTTTTGTTCTGTTCTACCCTGAAGTATTACCCACTTTATGTCGGGATTGTCATGAGAATTGCACCATCCCTTATGAATTCTTGATGTAGTGACACTCCTCACCATCATCATTCATTCCTCGGTCCTTGTGTTGTTGTAACCGGAATCTCGACAAGTGAATTGTGATGTGTGAAATCAATACCCCTAGCAACCATGTTGCTTAATGGTTAATGGACGGAAATCTCATTCTTAGTGTGTTGGTTATGGAATCATCATTCTAAGATTGATCGTGCTACCTAGTCCTTATTTCCCGTGCACCCTCCGATCAATGAGTTAGGATAGTGTCAATCTTTGCTTGTTTGATCATATCGTCTTGCCCCGAAAAGCAAGATTGTTCTCGAGCTTGGTAACATATCAGTGGTTCGTGATTTTCCGAATATCTTCTCGGAAGTATCACCAGGTTGTCACCTGACTATTATGTTGAGTTCGTGATCAAGTTGGTCTTCTTGCAAACCACCCTTTCCCCAAGAATCTGTGTCGGATACCCCGAGCGAGTTGGTTAGGCTAAACAACAACTTGGAGAGTTGGAAGATAAAAGCTTGTCTGACTTAGCTCATCACTAAGGGATATCCTTGAGTGTGTGTGTGTGTTGAAGAAAGATGATATCCTCGTTGATTGATTCCCGTGATCAGTTGTTGAACCTGTTGTCTTATCAAACTTGATTTGAGTATGGGCTTTCGTCAAATCAAATCAGAACCAACGATGTTCGTAGTGTTGTCTTACTCGTGGTTGATTCCTCGAGCATACACCACTATATCTCTTGGGTCTGACCAATGCTATCACCGTGTTCACATGATGGTGGAAGTCCAGTGATATGGAAATTCCGATGAGTCGTTGTTGAGCCCATCAGCAGCATTTTGTCTCCCCCATGATTCATGTTGAACATCAACCTAGTGTTGAAAACTTTGTAAGCAATGCCTTCGTGTTCCGTTCATGAAGCTTATGCTTGGATGGAAGAAGTGACTTCCTAGAATTCATGTGCATTTGGTGCAAGTTGCCGCCATGAATTTGAGAAAGGTTTGTTTTTCTTCCTCTGGAATCATCCCAAGTTAGTCACACATGTGCAAAGTATACTATGGTTTGGTAGATTAATTACCTCCACTCCATATGTATTCCGTAGCACACCAAGCCACTGATTGATTTGTTCAAGGAGAAGAAGTTCCTTCTTAAGAGCAAGACTTATGCAAGGACTTCGATATCCTCGATGATGGTTCCCCTCCTGAACTCGGTAGTGTTTTATTATAAGACTACTGTGTGGTCATGCTTGTCTCGGACAACGTGTTCACATGTTGTAGCAGAACCAGCTCATGTTTTGGAGCTTGCTACCGTAGTTCATTCCCCGAGAATCACGCAACGTAATCTCGTCGATTTGTGTTGCAAACTTTCATTTTTCTTCTAGACTTGATGAGTCTGGAATATCCTAACACCAAACAGATCTGAATCTCGGGCAGATATGATGGTTGGAACGTTTCCCAAGAACGATAATAATGGTCTCACTGTAACCGGTAAAGTGGATGTCGTGGCCAACACACCTAGCCGAAAGGCCTATTATTATAGTATCTTGGTTGAGGAAGTTGGTCACCTCCCCATAAGGACTTCGTAGGATTTACTCCTTAGTTGTTCCTTATGGATTTTCTTTTGTGCTTCCGAAGTCCGACCTTTTACTTGATGTTCTAGATACCAAACCATGAAAATGGGTTACGCTAGCACATCAAGGAGAGCATTAGAAGCGGAGTGTCAAATGTCTCTCGGTCGGTCATCCAGATTTTGTTTCCTTAGCCTCGCTAAGGTGAAATCTGAGAAGGTGTTATCTTCCTTTGCATCTGCATCATCCATCATTATTCATCATGGTAGTATGTTGTGTTGCCAGGATCCTTGACACGGAGATTGGTAAACCCTGATGAATATGGAAATGCTCAAGTTCTTGAGAGCACGCACAAGCTCTAGGCTTCATCGCCGGCACTAACTGGGATTGCTCTCAGTTTCCTCGGTTATGCTATAACTTTTCAAACAGTGGACTCACTCTCTACTGCTGAGCTTCTCCCCAGTTACCAAAATCATCCCTTGTGTTGTTTTCAACAAGGTAATCCACATCATCCATACTGGTCCGGGTATGTCATTCCACCGAACTCCTCCAAATGATCGATTTTTATTTACCCTAAGCTGGTATAAAGAGTTTCAATGATCCTGGAATCAAAGGTAATTCTTTTTGCCACTTAAGGGGGATATATTCTACGAGTCACCTCCTCTAAGATGTCTCGTTATGGTATCATGGCAATTCAACTCCTCGGTACGTTGACAACCGTTCACCACTTTCTTAAGCATGAAATTGTTGTCTACCTAGTGAACCTTCGTCATCTGCTTCACTCCATCCCTCTAGATGTGTGCCTCGTGACTCAGCTCGAGAGATGTTGCTGTGTCTCATTTCGTGAGTTAATCCTGAGTTGTTCGGCCTTCGAGAAGATCGATCCTTCTAGAGTTTTCTTTCTCCTCTCGTTGTCATGTCGGTTGGAGTTCTCGAAGCAAGACATCAAGATAAGGATGGTGATCAAATCAACGTTCATTTGAAGTGCAACCTGGGCCGTGAAGATTTCGTTAGTTGCGTTTTCCCCTTCATCTTACCCTATGCCTGAATCTCGGGACGAGATTCCTGTTTAGTAGGGGTGAGTTGTCACATCCCTAGCTTCTGGTTTGCTCTGAGCTAGCTAGTCATGTGTTGCATCATGTTTAAATTTCAATTAAACTTGAAATGGGGATTGTTTGAACCCTAGCACCAAATGAATGCAAATAGGCTCAAATAAAATCATTTTCAATGAACCCAAAATGCCTTTGAAAATGTTCATGATTTCTGATAAAGGTGAAAACCTCTGCCAAAAATTATGAACATATATCTAGGTTATTCCTGGATTCTTGAATTAAATCATAAAGTATTTGCATTTGGGCATTTAAATGCTAATAAATAGTTTAAATGCTCAAATAATCATAAACTAAAATGTTTGCTGTTGGTTATATTTCAAACAGTGGCATTGATCAGTTTCAAGATTTTTGGGTTTGGTCTAGTATTTTTAATAAAGTCACAAAGTTGCAGAAAACAGAAAACGATAAATAAAAGCAGAGAGCGGAGAACTTACCTGGCGCTCACCTGGCAGCCCAGCCGGCCCAGCTCCTGTTCCGGCCCAGCCCACCACCGCCTGGCTCCCTGTCGCCTTCCTCCTCGTGCCAGTAGGCAGAGGAGGGACACCGCGACGCCGCCGAGCTCGCCATGCCACCTCCCTCCTTGCCTGCCTCACCGAGGCGCCTCGAAGCCCTCCTCGGCGTTGCTCTGGACCCCCTGACCTCCTCTCACTCTCCCGTGTCCTCTCCTCTCCTCTCCCTCGCTCTCTCACGCGACGCCCGAACGGGTTCGTCGCCGCCTTTCGCCACCACCATAGCCACCGCCTCCCCCTCGCTTCCCTGACTGGCTCAAGAGCATCGCCACGCCTCCCTCGTCCTCTCCGTCTAGCCACGCGTCGCCGGAGGCCCTGCATCGACGCCATCTTCATCATCTTCGTCGCCGGCCGCCGGAGATCCCCCTCGATGCTCCGCTCGCTCCGGTGCCTCCTTGAGCTCGCCGAGGCCACTGCTGCACTCGCTGTGAGCTCCTGTGTCGTTTCCCCCTCTCCCCTGGCTCGTTTTCTCCCTCTAACACCGATGCCCGTCGCGGCCGAGAGCTTCTCGCCGCCGGCCATGGCGTAGCCGTGGCGACTGCCGTGCAAGCTCGCAACCGAGCGCGTCACCGTTCTCAGAACATCACCAGGAGGCCGTAGCACCCAGCCCTTCGCCCCACCGTGCCCCACAGCACCATTCCCAACCTCGCCCGAACTCCGGCTGCCGCCTTTGAGCTCACCGCCGTTGATATAGGCTACCCCCGGCTTAACTGACTGCACCATTCGACGCACGGGATCTCCAGCGTCTCGTAGATGCCCTCCGCCGGCCATTTGGTCGCCGGAGGACGAATTCCGAATGCCTCCGCCGTCTCGGGCCTTGCCGGCGTCGAGTCGCTGGTGGGTTTGACCCGTTGACCTTGAGTGGGTGGGTCCGGGTTAACTCCCCTGAGTCTATGACAAGTGGGACCCTCCCTCTGATAATTAACTTAGGTTAGCACTAACTGATATTAGTTAGTTAAACTAATTACTGACACGCAGGGCCCACTAGTCAGTTTGACCTGGACAGTCTTAGTTGACCGCTGACGTCACACTGATGCCAGGCTAACGCAGTAAATCCTTTTCTGGATTTATTCTTATATAGGAAATTTCAGAAAATAATGCAAACTTCTAAAATTCATAGTAAATCAACCGTAACTCCAAATGAAATAAATTATATATGAAAAATGATCAGAAAAATCCAATCTACCCATCTGTACCATTTTCATGCATGTTAGAACAACTTATAGCTGCTGTTTAGCACAAATCATATAAATGGCATTTAAATATCCACATATGGAGTTTGAATTTGAATCTTGGATTCAAACCAACTTCATTTAATATGGTTGCTAGTTGCATTAGCTCAATCACATCATATTGCCATGTCCTGATCATGCATCATATTGTGCAGTGCATTGATTGTATTTCTTCTCTGTTGCCGGTATTTGCCCCCTCTCGATAGACGTGTTCCGACGATGAGTTCGATGACACCGATGAAGAGCTATATCATCTTAAGAAGTCCCAGGCAAGCAAAACCCCCTTGTTCATTCCGATAATCCCACCCTCTCGCTCCTGCTCTCTTTTAATGCATTAGGACAATAACGATTCAACTGTACTTTCTGCGGTAGCTGAACCCCTTTATCGTCTGCATGACCTGTCATTGCCACAGTAAATAGATGAAACCCACTAGCATGAGTAGGAGTTGTTTGAGCCCTGTTGTGCCTACTCATTCATGCTTGTTTGTCATGCCTGCTACTGCTTAGAGTTGAGTCAGGTCTGATTCATCAGGGATGAATCAGAGGTGTGTGAACATGTCCTACTGTGTGTGAGCTAAGTGTCTGAACACGAGTTGGTAAAGGTAGCGGTGAGAGGCCATGTAGGAGTACATGGTGGGTTGTCTCATTGCAACCGTCCTCAGGAACTGAGTTCTGTGTTTGTGATCCATGAAACAGCTACTACCACGCATTGGGCCCGAAACCAATGGACCCTCTCGACTTCTTAATCACCCTTGTTCTCTGTCCAGGAGTTGCAACTAGTTTCTGGTGTTTGTAGGATATGTGTTGGAGGCCGTGGGCAGCGCTGACCTGAGGGGTGGGCTGTGATGCGGTAGATACACCATGGCACGGTGTACCGGGCGCCTGTTTGGTGTCTCGGGAACCCTGTTCACATCGTTTGGGGATGTGAGTGAAACCCCGGCCGGATCTCCTCGCGGATGGAACCCGAATAGGCGATAAACCTGGACTAGAGACTTGAGTGTTTAATTAGGTCGTGGCCGACACCCACGTTGGGCTTCTGCTTGAAGGGTGCCGAGTACATGTCGTGTAAACGGCGGTAAGTGGTGAGAGCGTGTGTGAAGAAGTACACCCCTGCAGGGTTAACATCATCTATTCGAATAGGCGTGTCCATGGTAAAGGACTTCTGGGTTGCCTGTATAGTTCATAGACAAGTGAAAGTGGATACTCTAAAATACGCAAGATAAGCGTGAGTGCTATGGATGGCGTTCTCGTAGGGAGACGGGAGCGGATCCATAGTGGTGTATTGATATGGTGAATATGTGGACTCGTGTGCACCACCTCAAAAGAGTTACTTGCTGTCGTAGTTCAGGATAGCCACCGAGTCCAAGCTGGCTTGCTACAGTTAAACCCCACCATCCCCTTTGTTGATAATGATGCATATGTAGTTAGTTCTGATGTAAGTCTTACTGGGTACATTTATACTCACGTGTGCCTATTTTATGTTTTTGCAGAGAGACTTCGGTCTCGCTAGTAGTTCCGCGTGGACTTCGACGTTTAGCTTGATACCTCAGCTACGATCTTGTGCCCTCGGCAGGATCTGGTAGATAGTCAGGCTTCTAAGCCTTTTTCATTTGTAGATGTCTGTACTCAGACATGTTAGTTTCCTCTTGTGCTTGACTTGTATGCTCTGAATGTTGGGTCGTGAGACCCATGTTTGTAATATCTCGCTCCTTGGAACCTAATGAATAAATACTTGAGTCGTAGAGTCATGTTGTGATGCCATGTTGTATTTGCACATATCGAGCATATTGTGTGTATGTTATTGAAATGCTTGGTATGTGTGGGATCTAACTATCTAGTTGTTTATCCTCAGTATCCCCTCTTACTGGGAAATGTCTCCTAGTGTTTCCACTGAGCCAGGGTAGCTTGCTACTGCTCCGGAACACTTAGGCTGGCCGGCATGTGTCCTTCTTCGTTCCTGTGTCTGTCCCTTCGGGGAAATGTTACGCGATGAATACCGGAGTCCTGTTAGCCCGCTACAGCCCGGTTCACCGGAGTCCTGCTAGCCCAGTGCTACAGCCTGGATTCACTCGCTGATGACCGGCACGTTTGATGTTGGGTCAAGGATGCCTGTCCCTGTAAGTCTGTGCCACTTTGGGTTTATGACTAGCCATGTTAGCCCGGGCTCCTTATCATATGGATGCTAGCGACACTATCATATACGTGTGCCAAAAGGCGCAAACGGTCCCGGGAAAAGGTAAGGCGACACCCGTGGGAATACCGTGCGTGAGGCCGCAAAGTGATATGAGGTGTTACATGCTAGATCGATGTGGCATTGAGTCGGGGGCCTGACAGGCAGAGGAAGCAGAGGAGTCAGGAACCAGTGGAGCAGGAGGAGAAGATGGCAGCGTGATCACGGCTTCGGAGGCTGGGAGCTCCTAAGCCTTGGCAACCTCAGCGACAACATCAAGCGCCGGCTCCTCCAGAGTCAGCGGGGCCATGAGGGCTGGCACCCCGCCAGATCGCTCCTCCTGGCCTCACGAGGACGACCGGGCAGGGGAGGTGCGAGCTCCACTGCCTCCCCTTCCCACAGGAAAAGGCGCGGCCACGACGGGTGAGCTTGCCCCAAGTGGAGCCACCGTGTCCCCTTTCAGCCTCTTCACCGCAGGTGGCAGCCTACCCAAGCGACAGAGGATGTCAAGCCCTGACAGCAAAAAACAAGAGCAAAGAAGAGTTTGAGTACTTACTGGTCAGTCGCGGCATGTTCTAGCGGCCTCCTGCCGAGCTTAAAGCCTGAGAGCCTCTTGCGGGGCGCAGCCTCGGGAGGTCCAGAGGCAGAGGAGGGCGCACCAGAAAGGCTGGAGCTGGCTTCGGACAGTGCCTGGGCCAGGGTATCCCCTCGGGAGATCATCCCTGACTTGTCCTTCTCCGGGATCATGGGCGGTGAGGGAGTCCACGATAAGGGGGTATCCGGACAGCCAGACTATATACTTTGGCCGTACTGTTGGACTATGAAGATACAAGATTGAAGACTTTGTCTCGTGTTCGGATGGGACTCTCCTTTGCGTGGAAGGTAAGCTTGGCGATTTGGATGTTAGATCTCCTTCTCTATAACCGACTTTGTGTAACCCTAGCCCCCTCCGGTGTCTATAGAAATCGGAGGGTTTAGTCCGTAGGACAAGGACAATCTTAATCATAGGCTAGCTTCTAGGGTTTAGCCTCTATGATCTCGTGGTAGATCAACTCTTGTAATACTCATATCATCAAGATCAATCAAGCAGGAAGTAGGGTATTACCTGCATCGAGAGGGCCCGAACCTGGGTAAACATCGTGTCCCCAGTCTCCTGTTACCATTAGCCTTAGACGCATAGTTCGGGACCCCCTACCCAAGTCCGCCGGTTTTGACACCGACATTGGTGCTTTCGTTGAGAGTTCCACTGTGTCGTCGCGATAAGGCTTGATGGCCCGTCTTGTCAAGGACAACATCACCTCTGGGGGAGCCCTGGCCCTAGGCCAAACTCTTCGGCTAGGCGGCTTCGTCATGACCGCCCGATCGGCTGTCACGCCGATGATAACTTCTCAGGTCATCAAAAACAGCCTCTACGTCGATTCAGAACTCGCTGATAAGATGGACCCAATGGAGCTCTCCTCCCTTAATGAGCTCTTGGATCGGATCACCGCCCTGGGCGTCGCTACGTACTATGACCGGATTGGTCTTAAACCCGACCAAAGGGAGATTTACTCTCCGCCGGTCACCCATGAGATAGCGGTAGTGGAAGAGCATCATGCGAATTCTCCCTCTTTTTGAGGACGAACTATGTCTGGATTTCTGAGCTCTTTGAGCCGGACACCCGCTCGCGGGAGGACATGACCCAAACCCCGAATTTACAATCGGGCGGCGGGCCGAAGAAATTGGGCAACATCCTGGAGCCCGAGCCGTTAAACTCGGAAGCTTCTTGGCACCTGGGTCTCAGATTGGGTCAAGATTCAAATTCAAATTCACCCACCCACCCAGATTTATTCAATCTTTCGCATATCAGACAAGAGCCCTAAGAGACAGTACATCATTACTGGGCCAGATTCCTCCTTGTGATAAACAAGGTCAAGGACTATCGCGAGGAAAATGCAATCTCCCTCTTTTGCAAAAATTGCACGGACAAAGGGATCCTCAACGCTATAGTTCGCCGTGACATAGTACACTTTGATGACTTAGCGGCCATAGTGCAGAAATACTGCACAATGGAAAGCGCTTGGAAAACCCAAACAAACTTCTGGGATAATCCGGCTCTCACTAAAACCTTCGTCCGAACTAAAAGGCCAAACTCTCGTAAGTTACCCAATTCAATTACCAAAAAATCAAAGCCCGATGCAAGGCGTGGAACCGAATTGGAGGAATGGCTCAATGGGCCATGCAAAATTCACAGCGCACCGGATACCATGCCAACACATAGCCTTAGAGCATGTTGGATACTCCGGCAGGTAGCAAAGAGCAGCGAGGATCTCCTCATAAACCACACAGCAGAGCAACATCCCAAGGGAAATAACAATATAGTATTGACAGTCTTCGAGACTTTCGCCTCAAATAATAGGCGCAAGCAAGCTCAACGCAGTCTCGCCGAAGTTTACCACGTGGCAACAATAAATCCGTGGAACGACACGGCTATAACTTACAATGCCAGTGACGAACCTCAATTCCGAACAGTCCCGGTACCAGCCGCTTTGGTCCTTAGTCCAATCGTGGACGGCTTCCGGCTCACTAAAGTGATCATGGACGGCGGAAGCGGACTAAACCTCATCTACGAGGAAACCCTCAACAAGATGGAAATTGACAAGAGCCGCATTGAGCGAAGCAACACGACCTTCAGGGGAATCATGGCGCGATGTGCGGGAAAAATCACACTGGATGTGGTATTCAACACGCCGGAGAATTACAGGACTAAAGAAATTACATTCCAAGTGGCCCCGTTCAGCAGCAGATACCACGCCCTCTTAGGGCGGGACACATTCACGAGCTTCCAAGCTATACCCCATTACGAGTACATGAAGCTCAAAATGCCCGGGCCCAATGGAATAATCACTCTAGTTAGTGATCCGGACGTCGCACTACGTGCCGAAAATAAAACTACCGCACTAGCCCTGGACGCATTATCAGAAGTCCTCACGGCCGAAGAACTGCCAACGCTGCAAGCCACAGTGGACAGAGACGATGTGATACTCGACAAGCGACCCAAGTCCACCTCTTTCACACCCGCGGACGAGATAGTCAAATTCTAGGTCCACCCAACAGATCCTACAAAGACAGCTTCCATTGGGACACAGTTGAACCCCACAATAGACGCCGCACTTCGAGATTTCCTGCATGAGAATTGGGATATTTTCTCCTGGCATCCTTCAGACATGCCGGGCATCCCACGCAGGCTGGCCGAACACAGCCTCAATATATTGAAAGGATACAAGCCAGTCAAGTAGACTCTTAGGCGCTTCTCACAGCCTAAGCGGCAAGCCATGGGAGAAGAGGTAGCCAAGCTACTCGAGGCCGGATTCATCAGAGATATCAAACATCCGGATTGGCTAGAAAACCTGGTAATGGTACCAAAGAAGGACAAATCCTGGCGCCTATGTGTCGATTTCAAGGACCTCAATAAGGCTTGCCCCAAGGATCCCTTCCCCCTCCCCCGCATTGATCAAATCATCGATGCCACCGCAGGACACGACTCATTGTGTTTCCTCGATGCATATTCCAGATACCATCAAATCAAGATGGCGGAGTCCAACCAAGCCGCAACGGCCTTCATTACGCCATACGGCCCCTTCTGTTTCAACACCATGCCTTTCGGGCTCAAAAACGCCGGCGCAACCTATCAACGCATGATTCAGACATGCCTGGAAAAACAAATCGGCAAAACGGTAGAGGCTTACGTAGACGACGTGGTCATTAAAACAAGACACATTGAAACTTTAATAGATGACTTGAGGCTCATGTTCGACAACCTCCGAACATATGACATCAAGCTCAACCCGGAGAAATGTGTCTTTGGTGTACCCTCTGGGAAATTGCTCGGCTTCATCGTTTTCAATAGAGGAATTGAAGCAAATCCGGCAAAAATCCGAGCTCTGTCACAGTTGGCTATCCCAACAGACCTCAAGCAGATTCAGAAACTAACTGAATGTGTGGTTGCCTTAAGCTGCTTCATCTCCCGATTAGGAGAAAATGCACTACCTCTTTATCGCCTTCTTCGATGCACCGAACACTTTGAGTGGACGGATGCAGCCATGGCCAGACTGGAAGAAATAAAGGCACTCTTGGCCACCAACCCAGTCCTGACCGCGCCAAATACTGGCGAGCCCATGCTATTATACAAAGTGGCAACACACCAAGTTGTAAGCGCAGTGCTCGTCGTCGAACGAGAAGCAGACGGACACAAGTTCCCGCTCCAAAAGCCGGTATATTACGTGTCCACTGTCCTCACTCCAGGCAAATCTTGGTACCCACACTATCAAAACATAGCGTACACGGTCTTCATGGCATCCCGGAAGCTACGACATTACTTTCAAGAGTGTTCGATTACGGTGGCCTCCGAAGTACCACTAAATGATATAATAAATAATCGCGACGCAACGGGCCGAATTACTAAATGGGCTATCGAGCGCATTCCGTTTGACATAACATACAAGCCACGACGGGCCATTAAGTCGCAAGTACTGGCTGACTTTTTCGCCAAATGGACAGAAGCCAAACTCCCTAAAGAGTACGACGCGTACTCCAATTGGATCATGCACTTCGATGGCTCTAAAATGCTAGCCGGATTGGGAGCGGGTGTTGTCCTAACATCCCCCATCGGAGACAAGGTCCAATACGTACTCCAAATATTATACAAAGACTCCAACAATGCAGCCGAATACGAGGATCTGTTGCATGGTCTTCGGATGGCAGTCTCCATGGGCATCCAATGCCTCGAAGTACGCAAGGACTCGAACCTCGCAATATCTCAGATAAATGGTGACTTTGATGCCAAGGATCCAAAAATGGCGGCTTATTGTAATGCCGTCCTCAAAATGTCAGCTCGGTTCGAGGGGCTTGAATTCCACCATGTGGTTAGAGAAAATAATCAAGCGGCGGATGTCCTCACCCGCATCGGCACTAAACGCGACCCCGTCCCACCTAATATCTTCTTGGAAAGGTTGTTCAAGCCGTCCGTGGTATGGGAAGCGGAGTCCGGCAATATTAGTCCGGCTCCGAATACAACCCCAGATTGCGAACCATCTGACGTAATCGGAGGCTCTGCCACCGAAATAACACCTTCGGCCCACAAAATCATGGTTGTCATCGCCCCCTGGACCGAGCCCTTCTTAGCCTACCTAAATAGGCAAGAGCACCCTGAGGACCATAATGAGGCACGTTGTATTGTGCGACGTTCTAAGGCCTACAAAGTCCATGAAGGAGAGCTCTACAAGAAAAGCACTACCGGAGTGCTCCAAAGATGCATCTCCGAAGAGGAAGGGCGGAAGCTCTTAGCCGAAACCCATTCCGGACTCGGCGGGCACCACGTTGCAGCGCGGGCACTTGTAAGCAAGGCCTTTCGTACAGGTTTTTACTGGCCGATAGCCCGGGCAGACGCACAGGACCTTGTCCAACATTGTGTTGGTTGCCAACTCTTCTCCAATCAGAGCCATATGCCCCCTACCGTTCTCCAAACAATCCCCATAACTTGGCCCGTCGCGGTCTGGGGGCTGGACATGGTCGGACCTCTTAAAGGGGGAAGCCATAAGAAAAAATACTTATTGGTCATGGTGGACAAGTTCACCAAATGGATAGAAGCCAAACCAGTTAAAACGGCCGAATCCGGACCAGTGATAGACTTCATATCAGGGGTCGTACACCGTTACGGTATCCCCCACAGCATCATCACTGACAATGGCTCAAATCTCACAGCCGCTGAGGTGAAAACTTGGTGCGGCAACATGGGCATCAAGCTCGATTACGCCTCTGTCTATCACCCCCAAACAAACGGTCAAGTCGAACGTGCAAATGGTCTCATCATGAGCGGCATCAAACCCGGACTAGTGCGATCCTTGAAGGAATCAGACACGCATTGGGTCAAGGAGCTCGACTCCATACTCTGGGGGCTGCAGACCACGCCGAATCGTACCATCGGATACACACCATTTTTATGGTGTACGACGCGGGAGCAGTGCTACCCTACGACATAATCCATGACTCACCTCGCGTGCGCATGTACGAAGAGAAGGAAGCCGAATTAGATCGGCAGGACAACTTAAATGCTCTGGAGGAGGAGCGGGACGTTGCAAAAGCCCGTTCTGTATTCTATCAGCAACAGGCTCGAAAGTATCAAAGCAGAGAAGTACGGGCCAAAACTTATAACATTGGCGAACTAGTTCTACACCTCCTCGAGAAGAAGAAGGACAAGCTCAAACCCAAGTGGGAGGGTCCCTTCTTCATTGATAAAGTTCTTGCCGGAGGAGCTGTCACATCCCTAGCTTCTGGTGCTGCCTAGTGTCTGCATCATGTTTAAATTTTTGAAACTTGAACTGAGGAAATTTGGAAGCCTCAAAAACTTAAATAAAAGAAGGGCAAAAACCCTAAAATCTCATTCATTGTTCCAAAATGCTCTTCTTAAATGTTTAATAATTTTTGGCAAGGGTTCTGGTCCCAACCAAAATATTGAACATTTTTAAGGACTTAATCTTGGGACTTTGAATTTAAATCACTAGCTATTTGAATTTGAATTATATTCATATAATTAGAATATAATTTCAAATACCCCTGAAATATTTTATGAGCTTTTGGAAAAGTCCATCTAGCAAAATAAAAATATTCAGAGGACTTTTTGGCATTGTTGGAATTGTTTTAAATTCAAAGCAGTGGCAAAAGATTAAATAAAAACAGAAACAGAAAAACAATAAAAGGATAGAAACTCACCTGAAACTTACCTGGCGCTCACCGAAGCCCACCTGGACGGCCCAACACTGTTGGCCCAGCCCATCTCTCCTCCCCTGTCGTCTTCCTCCCTGCCAGGAGGACGGGCACGCGCCCGGCGCGCGCGGCCACGCGCCCCGGCCACCTCCTCCCTGCCTGGCTGCCTCCTCCTCCCCCTGGATGTCTCCCGCAACGCAACGGAGATGCCGAACCCCCTCGACCTCTCTATCACTCTCCCCGTGGCCCTCCTCTCCTCTGCTTTCTCTCTCTCACTCGCCCGAACGCAGCCGTCGCCGTCGACGAGCTCCCTCGCGGCCACAGCCACCGCCTCGCCTCCCCGACGCCTCCCAAAGCTCCGCCTCGACCCCCTCTTCCTCCCCACCAATCCACGGCCCTCCGGAAGCCCTGCAGCGTCGCCCTCAAGCTCGTCCCCAACCTTCGGCCGCCGGCGAACTTTCGAGGATTCGCGAGCTCCAGCCCCTCCCCGGCCTCGCCGTTGCCTCTACCGGATCCGCTGTGAGCTCCTCTTCCATTCCCCCTCCTCCTCGCGCTCGTTCCCGCACTCTAGCCTCCCTTTTCACCGGAGCCGATTGCTCCTCGCCGCCGGCCATGGCGTGGCCGTGGCCACAGCCACCGCAGCTCGCTCCCGAGCCCACCGTCGTGCTCACTGCAACCTCAGGAGCCCGCAGCACCCACCAGTTTCTCCCGTAGTGTACCATAGCGTCGAATCGATCGGCGCCCGAACTCTGGCCGCCGCGGAAGCGGACACCGCCGTCGATTTAGGTCGTCTCCGACGAACCCTCTAGCACCAGCCGACGCGGACGAGGCCCAGGGTTCCAACGGTGCCATCCACGCCCCGAACCGTGGCCCGTGCTGCGTTTCCGGACCGTGCTGCCGTCTTGGGCCTCGCCGGCGTCATGTCACCGGTGGGGTTGACCCATTTGACCATGTGGGCCCCGCCCCTGGTCAAACCTAGATTAGGAATTAATCTAATATTAATTTATTTAGTTAAGCTAACTACACTGACATGCGGGACCCACTGTCAGGTTTGACTGGACAGTGACCTGTTGACCTGCTGACGTCACACTGACGTCAGGCTGACGCAATAATGAATTACTGGAATTATTATAATTCAGGAAATTCCAGAAAATTGTATAAACTTCTAAAATTCATAGAAATTCAACCGTAACTCCAAATTAAATAATTTATATATGAAAAATGATCAGAAAAATCCAATCTATCCATATGTACTGGTTTCGTGCATGTTAGAACAACTTATAGATGCTGTTTAGCACAAATCATATTAATGGCATTTAAATATCCACATATGGAGTTTGAGTTTGAATCTTGGATTCAAACCAACTTCATTTAATCTGGTTTTAGTTGCATTAGCACAAACCACAGAATATTGCCATGTCACATTCATGCATCATATTGTGCATTGCATTGCTTGTGTTTTTCCTCAGTTGCCGGTGAATGCCCCCTTTCGATAGACGTGATACCGACGATGTGATCGATGACACCGATGAAGAGCTATATTATCTTCAGAAGTGCCAGGCAAGCAAACCCCCTTGTTCATTCCGATGCAATCCCACTCTCTCGCTCCTGCTCTCTTTTACTGCATTAGGACAACACCGATTCAACTATTACTTGCTGCGGTAGCTGAACCCCTTTATCCTCTGCATGACCTGTCATTGCCACAGTAAATAGATGAAACCCACTAGCATGAGTAGGAGTTGTTTGAGCCCTGATGTGCCTACTCATTCATGCTTGTTTGTCATGCCTGCTACTGCTTAGAGTTGAGTCAGGTCTGATTCATCGGGGATGAATCAGAGGCGTGTGAACATTTCCTACTGTGTGTGAGCTAAGTGTGTGAACACGACTTGGTAAAGGTAGCGGTGAGAGGCCATGTAGGAGTACATGGTGGGTTGTCTCATTGCAGCCGTCCTCAGGAACTGAGTTCTGTGTTTGTGATCCATGATCAGTTACTACCACACATTGGGCTCCGGGCGCTCCAAGCTCTCTCGACTTATTAATCAACATGATCTCTGTCCAGGAGTTGCAACTAGTTTCTGGTGTTTGTAGGTAGTGTTAGTAGTCTACCAAGTGGCACCCGGTACAGGTGGGCTTGGGACAGACTAGGCACAGTGGCCCGGTGTACCAAGTAGCACCCGGATGGTGGGCTTGGGAACCCTGCTCACATCGTTTGGGGCCATGAGCGACACCCCGGCCGGATCTCCTTGCAGATGGAACCCGAATAGGCGATAAACCTGGACTAGAGACTTGTTCGGTTAGTCAGGTCGTGGCCGACTCCCTCGCCCGGCTTCCGCTTGAAGGTTGCCGAGGTACATGACGTGTACAGGGCGGTAAGTGGCGAGAGCGTGTGTGAAGAAGTACACCCCTGCAGGGTTATCATTATCTATTCGAATAGCCGGATTCCTCGGATATGGAAACTTGGACCCCTTGTACAGTTCATAGACAAGTGAAAGTGGATACTCTAAAATACGCAAGATAAGCGTGAGTGCTATGGATGGCGTTCTCGTAGGGAGACGGGAGCGGATCCATAGTGGTGTATTGATATGGTGTATATGTGGACTCGTGTGCGCCACCTCAAAAGAGTTACTTGCAGTCGTAGTTCAGGATAGCCACCGAGTCAAAGCTGGCTTGCTGCAGTTAAACCCCACCACCCCCTTGTTGATAATGATGCATATGTAGATAGATCTGATGTAAGTCTTGCTGGGTACATTTGTACTCACGTTTGCCTATTTTATGTTTTGCAGAGAGATTTCAGTCTCACTAGTAGTTCCGCGTGGACTTCGACGTTTAGCTTGTTACCTCAGCTACGATCTTGTGCCCTCGGCAGGATCTCGTAGATAGTCAGGCTTCTCAGCCTTTTTCATTTATAGATGTCTGTACTCAGACATGATAGCTTCCGCCTGTGCCTTGTTTTGTATGCTCTGAATGTTGGGTCATGAGACCCCTGTTTGTATTATCTCGCTCTTCGGAGCCTATTGAATAAAATACTTGAGTTGTAGAGTCATGTTGTGATGCCATGTTGTATTTGCACATATCGAGCATATTGTGTGTCTGTTATTGAAATGCTTGGTATGTGTGGGATCTGACAACCTAGTTGTTTATCCTTGGTAGCCTCTCTTACCGGGAAATGTCTCCTAGTGTTTCCACCGAGCCATGGTAGCTTGCTACTGCTCCGGAACACTTAGGCTGGCCGGCATGTGTCCTTCCTCGTTCCTGTGTCTGTCCCTTCGGGGAAATGTCACGCGATGAATACCGGAGTCCTGTTAGCCCGCTACAGCCCGGTTCACCGGAGTCCTGCTAGCCCAGTGCTACAGCCTGGATTCACTCGCTGATGACCGACACGTTCGATGCTGGGTCATGGATGCCTGTCCCTGTAAGTTAGTGCCACTTTGGGTTCACGACTAGCCATGTCAGCCCGGGTTCTTTGTCATATGGATGCTAGCGACACTATCATATACGTGAGCCAAAAGGTGCAAACGGTCTCGGGCCAGGTAAGGTTGCACCCGTGGGAATACCGTGCGTGAGGCCGCAAAGTGATATGATGTGTTACATGCTAGATCGGTGTCGCTTAGGATCGGGGTCCTGACAGGAGCGTACCATCTGTGCAATGAATCTGATAACAGACTCGAGCCGAACCCATGGAACGCGGCCAGACTCCAAAGATTCTAAGCCTAGAGCCGAACTCAGTGTTCGTCTCCTTACCTCCTCTTCTTCAGTTATGTTCTCTTTCTTCCTTTATCGCCCTCTTTTCCTTTTCACATACAACCTTAAAAACTGTAAGGATGCTTTGATCGCTCCGGCTGCACTATGTGTGCACACTATACCGGGGGGCTTCCTATACGGAAGCTAGATATACCTACTTTAATGGCTTCCTGCCAGCCACATATGCGTTTTCGTTCCATATGTGCCTTTTCTTCACCATTATATGTATCGATATGACTTAAGTTTTGGCCATGCTAGGTTGCGTGGCTCTTGTGTTTATGCCCTACGTTCCCATTAATTCGTCTAGGGCATAAGGGGAGCACCTCAGTGATTGTTACTGCCGGTTCAGCCGGATGTGTACCTCAGACTGGGTGAAGCCGAAAGCTAGCGTTCTTAAGGGAATATTCGGTCGGTGAACAAAAGATGTTTTCATTTATTACAACGTGAATCCCCAGATGTTTTGTTTCCTGCGCTTCTGTTCGCAGTTCGGACATGCACATCGATGCATGCGAACCCAGGGAAAGGAACCCCTAATGGAACTATTCTCTCTGGAAGATGTTTCTTACTATCCATGTAATATAACATAACTAGTTGGGTACTTGTCTGTTCAAGCACTTATGACCCCTACGCCTGATTTCCATGCATACCCTGGTTTTTCATAACTGTGCGGGTATTCGGATACACTTCGGACTGTCGGGTCCGGGGGCTGAAGCGAAAAGGTCTGCCATGACAAATGATTTTCAATCCAGCTAGGGACTACAAAGGTCCATTTAATTACATAGTCACTTGGACTGGCTATATTCTTCCTCTATACCATCCAACATGTTGTCTAGCCTACAATCCTTTTGGGAATACTTTGTGGCTAATGCTACTTGGTCATATACCATACTTACGGGTATCTCTTGCCCATCTGACCCCACCGGTCCGACTTCGGCCATATGGTTCGGGTCAGCCTTGGCGTATCGCGTCTTCACCATGGCCCGGGCTTCGCTCGCACCTTGTCGGCAGGCTGATATCTTCCATAACCGGAAGCGCCGCCGTGCTCCTTTGAGCATCTCCACAAGCTCGCTCATGCCTCCTGGCAGGGAAACGGATGGCCACAAGGCCTGGGCAATACCCTGCATCACCTGCCGCGCTTGTTCGTGAAGTTGTGAAAGATCTTGCAGCATATCGCCTGCGGATCCGGGCATATCCTCTTCAGGACGGCCCGTCAGCATACCTACAGACATAATTCTGTCAATACGCTTCCTCACCGAATTGTACTACAGTTCGTTTAAGCACTTACTATAAATGCCACGTCGAAGCTTCTTGTTCTCCTTCATGGAGTCAGCGAGCTGAGCCTGAACATCTTTTAATTTGACGCTCAGTCGGATATTAGCATCTTGGAGATTATTTTTCTCTTGAATAGCATGCGTCAGCACACGCTCACCCGCCTTCAGCTGACTTCGCATATGTGGCCCATTATCTTCCACAATCTTCAGATTCTCTCTGGGATTGTCTGCAGCATCTTCTGTTAGATTTATAAACCATGCTGAATAAATATCTGGTATACATCCTTACAAATTCCGTCATCAAGGCAAGTCCTACCAGAAGAGGCCCTTTTTGATTCCTCTTGTTCGGCAACAGCGGCCTTCAGCTGGGTCTTACATTCCTCCAGCTCTTGAGATAAATGGGTATTCTTCTCTACAAGAACCTATGCATACAATGATCCTTAAATCAGTTGTGCCAACTGTTTCAAGTCTCAGGGCTACTACTACACATACTTATCAAATTTTCTTACCCGTATATCCTTCGCATACTGGTCCGTCACTCTGGCAAGTCCATCTTGAGCAGCCCGAATATATGCGTCTCTGGAGTTGAAAGCATTGAGAGCCTCCTCGGAGAAAATACCATTGTGGAGTACAGCCCGTCTGCGCCGGTGATTCATGGCGCTCTCCACTTTGGAGTTTGTAGCGAAAAGCCTGTCCGCATCCTCTGTGGGAGGGCAATTCGGCATTGCCCCCACATCAGCCTCCACCCGTGAGTCCGGTTTAGGAATCCGGCTGCTTGAGGCGTGGTCGGCAGGGTCTCCGGATATAGTCCGGTGGATGTTCTTTCTGCCAGGACATAACGAAAACTGTCACATTTCGGCAAAGATAATCACGGAGCAAGCTTAATTTATACCTCTGCCCCAATGTCTCAATCCTAACCGCCTTCCTCTTAAGCCTGCCCGGCCTGGGTGCCCTTTGTTGATGAGCCCCTGTGGGCTCAGCGCGGCATCCTGATAGACGTTTCTGTAAAAATACAACATGTGCGCTTAAGGCACGGCATAATTCGGAAGTTAGGGCTCCGGCTTTACTTACATTCGACACCGGGAGCAGCCTGGGATAATCGGCAAGGATGGACACCAAGGCGCCATCTTGGCTTGCTTCATAGAATGTCCTGTCGACAAGCTCCACGGATATATCCGGATCTTCTTCAAGTCCGGGGTCGAGAGCCCGGCCAGGATCCTCTGGCTGCGGAGGTGGGCTGTTGAACTCTTCCATGGACCTTCTCAGTTCCTGCTTTAAAAATAGCAGGATAAATGGTTGGTGGCAAAGGACACAGTGATGAATAGAGTCGAGTGAGGAATGACAGCTTACCCAGCTTGGGGGGTTGTACATGGAAAATCCATCCCGCGGCTTAATGCGGAGCAACTCCTCTTCTTCCCCTTTGTACAAATCGAACAGTATTTTTGCCAGTGCGGTGGCGGAGTCCGGACCTTTACGACCGCAGCGGGTGGCGTTGTCTTCTCTACTGAAGTGCCACATGGGTTTCCCCCAATATTGAAGTGGCTGCACCCCTCGCATTATGCATATTGACATGACTTATATTATTGTCAATCCTAATTTGGCTAGTATTTTTATCCTGCCCATCAGATAGAGGACCTCTCTGTCATCTTCCTCCTGGAGGCTCCGCGGGCGCCAGTTTTAGCATTTCTTCAGCGGGGCGTTGGTGAACTCGGGAAGGCCCGGCCGGACTGGGTCCGGAAGGGGAACATCATCTACATAAAAACCACTCCGAAGGCCAGTCTTCGGATGCCTTCTTTGGAGTGCCGGATAGGTATCCGGCCTGGGCGACGCGCCATATTTTGGCTCCGCCCACTTGATATATAGATCCCTCCTGATTGCGGGGGACGAGGCAGAATAGCCTCTTCCATAACTCGAAATGAGCTTCGCAGCCCAGGAATAGCTCGCAGAAGGCAACATACCCTGCGATGTGCAATATGGTGGCAGGAGTGAAGTTATGCAGCTGGAGACCGTAGAACTCCAGGATCCCGTGGAGGAATGGGTGGATTGGAAACCCAAGCCCTCTCAGCAAATATGGGATAAGGCATATCCGCTCCCCTCTAGATGGGTTTGGAAAGTTCTCCGCTTGCTCCCCGCCGTTATAGGTGGCTAGTCCGGCTCGGACAGGGACCATATATGCTAGTGGAAGGAACCCTTGGGTCTGCAACTCTACTAGACGGCTGTGAGGGACGGAACACTTTTTCCAGTTACCCGGCGCAGAACTATGGGAGCAAGAAGAGGAGCTGCGCCGACCAGCCATGGTGGAATGGATTTTTCCGGATGCACTCTGTTGAATGCTTGCTTCGTAGAAGATGGTGAGATTTGGATCTGAGGATCCCCGTCTCTTCAAATAGATGGTTCGCTCTCAGGGTCAGGGTGGCAAATGTAAAAATGCCCCGGCTCCTTGTATTTGCTCGACACATGGAGATGGCCATTATTAAAGCACAGAGGCCGAGGAGTACATCATTAATGAGAGGTCGGACACTGTTCGCTACGACGGGTACTCTGGATTTGGAGAAGATCCCGCCTTGCAATGCCGAAGACAATCTGCGCGCTGGACTCATCGTCATTGAAGCCTGGTTCGGGGGCTATTGAGGGAGTCCAGGATAAGGGGGTATCCGTATAGCCGGACTATATACTTTGGCCGGACTGTGGGACTATGAAGATACAAGATTGAAGACTTCGTCCCGTGTCCGAATGGGACTCTCCTTTCCGTGGAAGGCAAGCTTGGCGATTCGGATGTTAGATCTCCTTCTCTATAACCGACTTTGTGTAACCCTAGCCCCCTCCGGTGTCTATAGAAATCGGAGGGTTTAGTCCGTAGGACAAGGACAATCTTAATCATAGGCTAGCTTCTAGGGTTTAGCCTCTATGATCTCGTGGTAGATCAACTCTTGTAATACTCATATCATCAAGATCAATCAAGCAGGAAGTAGGGTATTACCTCCATCGAGAGGGCCCGAACCTGGGTAAACATCGTGTCCCGAGTCTCCTGTTACCATTAGCCTTAGACGCACAGTTCGGGACCCCCTACCCGAGATCCGCCGGTTTTGACACTGACAAGCGGGTCCTCTCCCCCTCGCCTGGTGTCGTCCTCGTCGTCGTCCGGCAGGGTGCGGAGGTGAAAGTTCAACTATCCCTAGGTGTTTTTGGTAATTCCTAACACCATATAGCTCATTGAGCTAACATTATTTCAAGATAAATATTTCAGAAAAAGCTCAATGAATGGCATGGCATGGATGAGAAAAGTGGACCCCTCAAAATACTAAGGATAAAAGGATTGGCTCAAGCTCAAAGCTCAAGACTCTACATTTTATATTTTAGTGATCCAAGATCACATTGAGTCTATAGGAAAAGCCAATACTAACAAGGAGGGATGAGGTGTTGCTTAATGAGGTTCTTGCTTCATAGTGCTTAGTGATATGTTCCAAAACCCTCAACAACTTTCTCACATCCACGTATGACCTAAACCTAATGTCTAACTCGGCCCCACCGATTCTTTCCATACGGTGCCACCGAGTTCAGATGTCATATCCACTGCCCCAAACCCTAGGCAAATCGGTCTCACCGATAGGGATCTCGGTCTCACCGAGATGGGATTGTAATCTCCCTGTTTCCCTTCGTAATGTTCCGGTACCACCGAGATGAGCGATCGGTCCCACCGAGATTGCAATGTAAACTCTCTGTTTCCCTTTCATAACATTTCGGTCCCACCGGAATGAGCGAACCGGTCCCACCGAGTTTACCTGACCAACTCTCTGGTTAGCTTATTACCAAAACCGGTCTTACCGAGTTTGTGTAATCGATCTCACCGAGATTACGTTATGCCCTAACCCTAACCATATCGGTCCTACCGAGTTGCATGTCAGTCCCACCGAAAATCCTAACGGTCACTAGGTTTACTAAATCGGTTAGACCGAGTTTCTCAATTCAGTCCCACCGAGATTGGTAAATTATGTGTAACGGTTAGATTTTGTGTGGAGGCTACATATACCCCTCCACCCCCTCTTCATTCGTGAAGAGAGCCATCAGAACAAACCTACACTTCCAACTTACATTTTCTGAGAGAGAACCACCTACTCATGTGTTGAGACCAAGATATTCCATTCCTACCATATGAATCTTGATCTCTAGCCTTCCCCAAGTTGCTTTTCACTCAAATCCTCTTTCCACCAAATCCAAATCCTGTGAGAGAGAGTTGAGTGTTGGGGAGACTATCATTTGAAGCACAAGAGCAAGGAGTTCATTATCAACACACCATTTGTTACTTCTTGGAGAGTGGTGTGTCATAGATTGGCTAGGTGTCACTTGGGAGCCTCCGACAAGATTGTGGAATTGAACCAAGGAGTTTGTAAGGGCAAGGAGATCTCCTACTTCGTGAAGATCAACCGCTAGTGAGGCAAGTCCTTCGTGGGCAACGGTGTAACGCCCCGGATCCGATGCGCCAGGTGTCCGCCAGTTATTCACTGTTGTTGCCATGTCATTTGCTTGCGTGTTGCATTTTATCATGTCATCATGTGCATTTCATTTTGCATACGTGTTCGTCTCATGCATCCGAGCCTTTTCCCCGTTGTCCGTTTTGCAATCCGGCACTCCTATGCCCTCCGGCGTTCCCCCTCTTCTCTCTTTTCGTGAGTGGGTGTTAAACTTTCTCGGAATGGCCCGAGCCTTGCCAAGCGGCCTTGGTATACCACCGGTACACCGCTTGTCATGTTTCGTGCCATTTGGTTGTCGTTTGGTACTCCAACGGTTAACCGGGTAACCGCAAACCCCCCCTTCTCTTTGCAGCCCAACACCTTTCCAAAGTGGCCCAAAACCCACCTAAGTCCCCTCCATGCTCTCGGTCGTTCGATCACGATCGTGTGGGCGAAAATCGCTCCTCATTTGGACTCTCCTAGCTCCCTCTACCTATAAAACTAGCCCCTCCCCCGAAATTCGCGGATGAATTCGCAGACGAAACCCTAAAATCTCCTCCGTCATGGCCACCTCGCCTCCCTGCTCCGGCCGTAGATCCTCCGGCGCCGCTCGCTGCCTCCGGCCGCGCCGTCCCGTCGCTTCCCTCGCCGCCGTCCGCCGCCGTCGCCGCAGATCCGGTCGGGCCGGACCGGATCCGGTCGTCCCCAACCTCCCCGGCCACCTCTCGCGTCTCCTCGGACCTCCTCCTCGCCGGAGTTTGCCGCCACCTCGCCGGAGAAGAAGGTGGATGAGATCCACCGGGATCTCGTCCAAACGCCATCCCCATCCCGGATCCCTCCGTCCCGGAACGCCTCCGTCCCGGGTTGACTTTTCCCGGAGGTAAAAATCCTCTTAAGTCCCCAGATTCCAGTATTTTCATGCCATGTTTATGCCATCGTACCTCTGCATCCGTAGCTCCGTTTCGTGTGTGTAATATGTCAAATTGTTCGCCTTGACGAGTACATCATTTCGTCCCATTGCATCATGTTTATTTGAGGTCATCTTGATGCCTGAATCATTGTTATAAGAGTGCTTCATAATATTTTCTGCTGTCTGTTAACAGAACAAGCTCATTTGTCATTTTTGCCATGATTGATGTGTGCATCCTATGAGTTTGATGTCTTCATGTGTTTTGAACAACGCTATGTCTTCCTTACAGAGGTGCTTACCATGTATTTTTGTGATCAATGTGGTGACTAGCACAAGCATGCAAACTAGGCATCGTGATGTTGCTGATTTTAGTCCCTCTTCTGTTGTTATTTTGATGTCATGTAAACATGTTGCTACAGAGATATCCATGCATATTTTGAGATACTTTAGTAAGGGTGTTTTGAACATATGGTTATTGTCTATCCATTCATGCCCTTTGTTGTAATTATGGAGTTGTCTAGCATGTCATTTTCATGCTCTACTTTTGCTTCAAAATGTTTCCTGGCAGATTGTTTACATGTTATTCAATTTGGCCAAGGTTGTTGTAGTTGATCCTTACATGCTATGGACTTGTTGTTGACTTGGTTAGCTTCATAAACATGTCTTCTTGATGATGCTATGCTTATATTATCACGCAATGACTTGTGGTGAGTGATTCAAGCTTGTTAAGTAGGGTACATGATGTTGCTGTTTTGCTAGGTTGAATCTGTTATTTCGTGATGCTATATAAACATGTTGCTACTAGTCATTCTATGCATAAACTGGAGATGATCATTAAACATGTTTTGGTCTACATGTCTTGCTCTATCCATCCATGCCCCTGGTAGCATTTATAGCTTGTTGTAGCCTGTTGTAATCTTGCTCCAAAGTTGCTTGATAATGTTGTTGTCAGCCTGTTAACATTAAGTTTAGTTGTTGCCATGTGTTTTCCTAGTGTTCCATGCACCCTATGAACTTGCTATTGCCATGCTTAGCTTCACAAATATGTCTTCTTACTGTTGGTTGCCTTTCCATGCCATGTTTTGCTCTGTAGTGAGTTGCACAAGCTCATCTACATGCCTTCATAATTCTGTTTCTGCCATGTTTGAATCTGTATTATAACTTGCTATGTTTACATGGGTGCCATCATATTTTCTGTTCCTTCTTGGCTTATGGTCAGTAAGGGACTTTTGATCTATGCAATTAGTAGATTCATGCCATGCCTTTGTTTGCCATAATAAGTTCCTGTAACATGTTGTTTGATAGCTCTAAACATTGCATCCTGATGTTATTTTCTGCAAAGTCTGAAATTGTTATAACTTGCAATCTTACCATGTGTGTTTGAGCATGTTCTAGTGATTTCTGGAGATAGCTCAGTGTTCATATTTTGACATGCTTTACTTGTACATCATGCCCATGCCTTTTGTTATTATGTTGAGGTGTTGTAGCATGTTGTTTTGATGCTTGCAATATGCCTAGTTGCTGTTTTGGACAGGTTGTTGCTATGACTTGTATAGTGCGTGAGTGTTGAACCGTTGCTCCGTTTTGAGTGTGCTCTATATGAAACTTGCTTAGAATTGGATGTAGCCTCATATTATCATGTTGCATCCTTGTTTTGAGGTGTTTGCTTGATGTTTGAGTGCATTTTGCATCAATGCCATGTTTATCTTGTGTTGCTCATATCTTCTAGACCGTAGCTCCGAACTAAATGAACTTTATATGTAACTTGATTAGAATGTCGTGTAGATCATCTTTGTGCATCTTAACTTGCTGTTTAACAACTTGAACATAAGGTTTATTCAGATCTGGACCAATTTCGAAATATGCATATGAGGACTTACCGGAATTGTTATATGTTGTTCCCGGCCTCATTTAAACTTGCTTTGATGTGTTGTTCTTGTTTGCATCATCTCTTGCCACGAGTAGCTTCATGTAGTCTTGTCTTGTATCATGCTTGTTCGTGCATCATGCCTTGTTCATGTGTGGTGTGTTTACTATGTTGTGTGCTACTTCTCGATAGTTCCCGTTTCGTTGCGATCGTGAGGATTCGTTCGTCTACGCTTGGTTCGGCTTCATCCGTTCGTCTTCTTCATGGACTCGTTCTTCTTCCTTGCAGAATTTCAGGCAAGATGACCGCTACCCTGGATCTCACTACTATCATTGCTATGCTAGTTGCTTCGTTCTATCGCTATGCTGCGTTACCTATCTTTTACTCATCAAGCCATCCCAAATTGCCATGAACCTCTAACCTTTGACACCTTTCCTATGCAAACCGTTGTTTGGCTATGTTACCGCTTTGCTCAACCCTCTTATAGCGTTGCTAGTTGCAGGTGAAGTTGAAGATTGCTCCATGATGAACAGGATTTTGGTTGGGATATCACAATATCTCTTATATTATTAATGCATCTATATACTTGGTAAAGGGTGGAAGACTTGGCCTTTTGCCTGGTGTTTTGTTCCACTCTTGCCGCCCTAGTTTCCGTCATACCGGTGTTATGTTCCCGGATTTTGCGTTCCTTACGCGGTCGGGTGATTTATGGGACCCCTTTGACAGTTCGCTTTGAATAAAACTCCTCCAGCAAGGCCTAACCTTTGTTTTACCATTTGCCTCACCTACCCCTTTTTCCCTTGGGTTTCCGGAGCCCGAGGGTCATCTTTATTTTAGCCCCCCCCCCCTGGCCAGTGCTTGTCTAAGTGTTGGTCCGAACTAGAGCCCTTTGCAGCGCCCCCTCAGGGGAACTTGAGGTCTGGTTTTAGTTGTACGGATTGCTCATTCGGTGTTGCCTTGAGAACGAGATATGTGCATCTCCTATCGGGATTGTCGGCGCATCGGGCGGCTTTGCTGGACTTGTTTTACCATTGTCGAAATGTCTTGTAAACCGGGATTCCGAGTCTGATCGGGTCTTCCTGGGAGAAGGTATATCCTTCGTTGATCGCGAGAGCTTATCATGGGCTAAGTTGGGACACCCTTGCAGGGTATAATCTTTCGAAAGCCGTGCATGCGGTTATAGGCAGATGGGAATTTGTTAATGTCCGGTTGTAGAAAACTTGACACCAGATCCGAATTAAAACGCATCAACCGCATGTGTAGCCGAGATGGTCTCTTCTCGGCGGAGTCCGGGAAGTGAACACAGTTTCTGGGCTATGTTTGACGTAAGTAGGAGTTCAGGATCACTTCTTGATCATTGCTAGTTTCACGACCGTTCCTTTTGCTCTATTCTTGCTCTGATTTGCGTATGTTAGCAACCATATATGCTTAGTCGCTGCTGCAACCTCACCACTTTACCCCTTCCTTTCCCATTAAGCTTTGCTAGTCTTGATACCCATGGTAATGGGATTGCTGAGTCCTCGTGGCTCACAGATTACTACAACAACAACTGTAGGTACAGGTTTTGCGATGATCATGACGCGAGAGCGATGTTTGCTTACTTTGGAGTTCGTCTTCTGCTTCTTCTTCGATCAGGGGATAGGTTCCAGGTCGGCAGCCTGGGCTAGCAGGGTGGATGTCGTTTGAGTTTCTGTTTGTGTTCATCCGTAGTCGAATGTTGCTCTTATGTATTGTGATGTTGTATTCGTGTGGCATTGTATGCCTCTTGTATGTATCCACATCTATTATGTAATGTTGATGTAATGATATCCACCTTGCAAAAGCGTTTCAATATGCGGGTCTATCCTTGGTGGGACCTTCGAGTTCCTTTTGGATAGGGTCGCATATTGGGCGTGACAAACGGCCATGGTGGGATAGACAAGGTTGCTTCTTCGTGGACCCTTCTTGGGTGGAGCCCTCCATGGACTCGCGTAGCCGTTACCCTTCGTGGTTGAAGTCTCCATCAACGTGGATGTACGATAGCACCACCTATCGGAACCACGGCTCAAAAATCACCGTGTCTCCAAATTGCGTTTGAATTCTCCAAACCCTTCCCTTTACATTCTTGCAAGTTGCATGCTTTATTTTCTGCTCCTCATATACTCTTTGCATGCTTGCTTGAATTGTGTTAAGATTGCTTGACTTGTGCTAAGTTTGCTAAAATATGCCAAAGACTAAAATTGGGAAAAGGTTAAGTTTTATTTGGTCAAGTAGTCTAATCACCCCCCCTCTAGACATACTTTCGACCCTACAAGTGGTATCAGAGCTTTGGTATCCATTTGCTTTGATTTCCATAGCTTTTGGTGGTCATAGCCTTGGTTTCACAACCTAGGAGAGTATGGCGTCTAGCAAGGGAAACCATAGAGGTCCTTACTTTGATGGTACTAATTTTGCTAGTTGGAAGCATAAGATAAAAGTGCATATTTTTGGACATAACCCCGTCGTTTGGGCTATTGTGTGTATTGGCTTGCAAGGTGAATTCTTTGATGGGAGAGAACCTGTGGGGACCAGTTCTCCGGGTACTAATTCCCAGAAAAAGGCCCTTGTGCTCATCAGCCCCAGGATAACTGTTAGCTGATGAGGCACCAACTTGATACAGAAATTCCAAGCAAAATACAAAATATGTAGTACAAGACCATTCTGGCCTGTGAGTACAACAAATGGTTTCTAGTGGTTGATGGCGGAAGCGGGTTGTGAATCATCAGTGTCTATGGGACTCCATTTCCCACGGAACAGCTGACCAGGTTAACTCCTATCTTCGCGAGGCTGCTATCACCATAGGTTAGGTTCTGGGGCTGTCATCACGTTGCTTCTCTCCGCGCAAGAAATCTGGCCAAGACAATAGCTAGGGACAAGCCAGTGAGTACTTTGAATGTACTCGCAAACATTTTGAATACGGGTATAATATAATAATGATGTGCTGAAAATATTTTATACTCATGACGTCAGTCACAAAAGATAAATATAACTCTGATGCGTGTAAGTATGTTATATATGAATATGTAATATCATAGAAGTATAAAAAATATTATGAAATAAATAACAAGCATGCCACAGTCGGGCGTCTGAGCGACACCACATAAAGGTCTTTAAAAGAAATGCCACAGTCGGGCGTCTAAGCGACACCACAAAAAGGGCTTTAAAAGAAATGCCAAAGTCGGGCGTCTAAGCGACACCACATAAAGGGCTTTAAAAGAACTGCCACAGTCGGGCGTCTAAGCGACACCACATAAAGGGCTTTAAAAGAAATGCCACAGTCGGGCGTCTGAGCGACACGACATAAAGGGCTTTGAAAGAAATGCCACAGTCGGGCGTCTGAGCGACACCACATAAAGGGCTTTAAAAGCAACAATCATAGTGAATATCCCGGAGGTAGAACCATCCCAGAGATACTCGATGATAACAATAATATCACGGGTTAGTCAACACTAATAATAATCATAATTATCACAAGTCACAAGTAGTAATTCCCGTTCTGGTTTAACAGTTTCACCTCCGAAGACCGACACTAAGACCGACACATGATCCATCCCACACTATAATCCTTAACCATGGACACGGCTATTTGAATAGGTTTGATCTCTGCAGAGGGTGTACTCTTTACCCACGAGTAACGGATTTCTTTAGTCCATCGGGACTAATTCCATCTACGGTCTTTTTGTTGAAAACACACCTAACTTGCACACACCAGCTTATCTCGCACGTGTCTGGAATCACCCACGACACATGTCAAGCAAACTCTAAGTGGGGAGGCTACAACCTCGCGTAGCATGGGATCAAATTTATATCGCGCGCTCTAAGGGGTGGCCTCCCCTCTCGGTCTCAACCGGTAACACCCATGCCCCCGGACCAGGTGGCCTGCCTACCAGCTACAACCGGTATCTTCCACCATGGCCTCTCTGTATGGTGTGTGCTAGAAGGAGGTTGACAACTTACTGAAGCGTACTCTACTTGTTGTAGAGACGCGTGGTAGTACGAAACAAGTATGGGGTTTACTGGAACAAGACTCAATCTACGGTCGACTCAGGAGGTTTATAATCTTCCCTGCATTATTAGCATAACGAATATATTTCAACCAACAGAGTCACCGCTCATATTACCTTACCATGCCATACCAGACATAACTATCCCGACGGAGACCGGCGACAAACTCATGCCTACCCAAGGCAGAGGTTTTCCCGGGTTCCTGCCGGTATGCATGCAAGGCACATGAGGATGATTATCATCACAAGTGTGATCATTTCCAACAGCATGGAAATCACAAATATGCATCCATGCACATGATCACCTCACATGAAATAATAAGTTCTCCAAAAATGAGGTAGTGTTGTAAACATGTCAACGAACACACAAAAGTATTATGCCGGGGTTCAGAATGCTTGCCTTCAGGTCATGAGAAGGCAGGGTGCATTTCAAACTCTTGAAATACTTCTCCTCTCTTCAAAAATCCTATTTTAGAAATATAAATGAATTAACACACAAAATAAAAACAGCACAAAAAGTTGTTTTGAATTTTTTTCAAATAAATCTTAAAATAAACTAGACACTATTTGAGAGAGGGAGGAAAAAGAATTAATCCATTTGGAGTTATATTTTAAAAGATAAAGCCAGTCAAAGTTTGGTCAAAATCTGATATTTAAAATAAAACAGAAAAGAAAAATGTTTCAAATAAAACGTGTACACGTCGCAAGCATATTCGGGAGAGGCGCTTCCACTTACTCCTGTGTGGACAGGCGCAGGGTCACTGACGGTGGGCCTGCCTGGCCCACTGGTAAGGTTTGACCGGCCACGCGCGCGCC
>NC_041383.1:115743039-115750390 GCF_002162155.2 Triticum dicoccoides
ATGGGTGTGCTCAGGGGGTCGAGACGAATCCGTGGGTACCCGCCATGGTCACCGACATGAACGGAGTCGCCGGCGACGAGCTCCGCGGCGGAGAATGCATTCAGGTGGATAGTGAGTTTGGGGCTGCGGTGGTCTCTGGCCAAAATTGAGCGAGGGGTTGTGCTCGCGAGAGGAAGGGGGAGTTCTTGGTGGAGAGAGTCGAGAGGGAGAGGCACTGGTGGCGATGGAATCGGCCGGGGCTTGGCGGCGACCGAACCGGCCGGACTCGGGGAAGAAGGCCTTCCCTCGCTCGACTGCTGGCCAAGGCAACACTAGGAGGATCATATGAGGTTGCTCGAGGAATCGATTGAGATCCGGGGCCCTTATATATGCGGTGGAGGTCGGTTCCGAGGCGGCAGGCGATAAGGACGACGGCGAACCGCCTCCCTGTAGCTTGGGCGACATGGCGGCGACGAGCGCTAGAGGACGAGGCTGCGGATGAGCTCGTACTATTCCAGGGGGCAGGTGGCAAGCTGGGGTGGCTTTGGCGGCGCCGACCGTGGTAGAGGCGCGCTGCGGACGCCGGCGTGCCGCCAAAAGCTCTGTCGGCGGCGCTATCGGCTGCCAGGGCGGCTTGGCGCGTTGCTGAGAGGAGGTTAGTGCATGGCGTGGTGCTGTAGAGCGGGCCAAAACCAGGGGGGCCAGCGTGTCGGCTCGGGCGCGGTTCGTGCAATACGCGTGCTCTGGGCGCGTTCAGTGCATGCACGGAAGGTGTTTGATACAATGTCGTGGCATGCTACAGGTCACAGGTGAGGTTGGCAAGCAACAGAGCTAGGTTGTTGATAGAGTGAAGCTCAGGGGACATGGTGGTTTGGTCAGGAGACCAAGTTCACAATGCCAACAACAATTCATGTCGAATCTGATCATGCACTCCAGGTGTTTGACAAAATGCCACAGGCACTTAGGCTTTTCTTGGAGGGGCCAAATCTTCCAGATTGAAGTCTCTTTGGATGCATAAGAGGGTGGTGAGGTTTGTTGGTGAAAAACACAAACTTGCTAGTGCAAGTTTTGCAGAACTCCAAATCTGGACAGGATGTGAATGGCATTATTTCATGAACCAAAAATATGCCAATGGTTGCATGCTCCTGGACTTAGGGGTTTAGCATGGAGGACTATAAGTAGGAGAAAGAATCAAGGGTCAAAGAGCAAGCAATAATATGGTTGTTGTACAAACCATAATGTTGGACCAGAATGGAGATGAGGTTTATTCACTCAAAAATTTCAAAGAACATCCCTGGATTTTTGCATATAATGGAATCATATGCCCCTACTGACATCCCATAATTTTGGTGGAAGCTAGAAACAAATATTTGAAAGGGTTGTAGTGCAAAGTTGTCCACTGGACCAGAGAAGGAAAATAGGTGTAGCACTCAAAATATGAAAAGAATGAAATATATTATTGCACACAAGTGATCTAGAGACATCACATGACATCTCCAAATTTTGGTTGGATTTTTAGTTAAATTTATCAACTGGTTGTAGTACAAAAAGAGTTCCAAAACTTAAAACAAGTCATTTTAATGATTAAAGCTCAGGGTGAAATAATTGAATATATAAATCTACTGATTTGGAAATTGTTTTAATGAGATGGCATAGAAGTCCAATATTTTGGAAAGCTCCACTTGGAAAAGATAAAACTCATTAACATAAAAAGAAGAGTTTTCTTTCTGAAATCCACACTTAGGTCCAGAATGCAAAAAATTTAAAACTCCTGGCAAAATTTTAATATCAAAAACTTGGTTAAATTTTTGGGGTGTTACAATTACTAACCCCCTAAAAAAATCTCGTCCTCGAGATTTGCTAAGGTTTGTAAAACAAAAATACTTTTACTAGATCAAAAGATCATTTTACACAAGCGGTACAAAGAGGTTACAGTGAGAGGGCAATAAGTGGTGAATAACTACAGTGTGGGCACTGGCGTTGTGTGGAGAAATTCCATGCTCAGGACAACGAGTGATTTCTACGCGGGACGTAGTGAATTTAGAATAAATTCTAAATTCAACAATACGCTGGTCGTACCCGAGGGCACAGTGCTCCCTCTGGCTGACAGGTGGGACCGGGCCCACTGTCAGTCTCTCCTTCTTCCTCTGGCTCTCTCTTCTTCCTCTCTCCCGCATGCTTTCCCGACTTTCTCCACCGGCGACGTCTAGCGCGTAGAGCATCTAGGCCGTACTGCGGTAGTGCGCGGCGTGCTTGCTGCCGGTGCATTGCGCACTCATGTCGCGGGCCAGTGCGCTGTCGGCACTGCTCGTGGATTCGCCTCCGAACACCGGCGATCGGGCGATGAGCGGCGCTGGTGGACTTCGTCCACCGTACACCGATCTCGAGCTATAAAACGACCGCGGTGCGCCTTCTTCATCTTCGCACCTGGCCTCGCTTCTCCTCCTTCTTCTTCTCCATTTCTGCTCACCGGAGCTCGAGACGAGGCTCCAATGGTGGAGACGGTGCCGGACTGGTACGTGATCCTGGTGTGTGGAGGGCTAGCGGTAGTGTTGGGGCTCTTTGTGCTCCTGTGCGCGATGATCTATGATGATCGTTGTGACGCTGCCGCTCGGGTGCTGGCTCTCCGCGGTGGCGGTGATCACGAGGATTAGGCGTAATCCCTAGTGTTAACCGTTATCGGTGTGTTGGAGGTGGATAGTGTCCGGATGATTATCTGCTAATCTCTCCCTTGGCGGCATGTGGAGTGCTTAGAAGGGTGGTTGGTGAGATGCAACATGGTTGCGTGTATTGCAAGTAGTGTAAGAGTTCGAGTGGTTGTGGGTCCGCTGTCGTGGTGCTGCGCAAAATAAAACAAATAAACCATGTATCGAGAGGATAAAAGATGCAGCAATTCTGGAAGAAGATAATCTTATTCCAGGATTTTTTTCGCGGTTACACATGTTGCTCACGAAGAAAACCACTCACAAACGTAGAAACTAAATACTCGACTCGTCGCACAAATTCGAGGTACCATGCATAAGTTACAACATAATAATAAATGCTGAAATAACAAATACAGCAATGACGTCTAAAATGAGAATGGTAACTGGACAGGGTCTCGAGGAAAAGTCTCTGGTAGTGGAACACACTCTTCTTCTATCAGAGGGAGTGGGTTGACCAGCCAATGTATGAGTCTCTCCGGATCGGGCCTCAATGGTCTGCCGATTGCAATCTAAGGATTCAGATCAGTGAGATTCTGGAGATAATCCATCACTCGCTGGTTCAAATGCTCTTGTGCGATGATGTACTGGATGAGGTTGGCCAGTACTGGATCTCTCTCAATTCGCCCACCAGGAAAAGATGTTACTCCCCCGGGCGTTGCACGGCTCGGAAAGTCATAATATCCTCGCTCGCGGGCATAGGGCACTGCGGATCGAAGACGAGCAATCGCTTTGTTCGCAGCAACCTCTATGGCCAAATGTGGGGTTGGCATAGATTTCCCCATGAAGGAAACCTCCGTTGGATCTTGGTTGGGGTCTACGGGAGGAATGTGTACTGCTGCCCAATATTCCGAGGTGGAAGGGGTGATTCTCAATTTGAACAGCTCGTACTGGGGTGGCTGGGTAGAACCCATGGTACTGCAGGTAAAGTCCCACAATATTTTGACAAAGCTACCTGGGGTTGCATCGGGGGTACTCCGATAAATACTAGGGCTCGGCATGGCAAGAAATGGTCGTGGGAGTGGTGTGCGAGGTGAAGGTTGCTGGGTAAGGTCACAAGGTGGCCTTCTTATATAGCATCTCGCTGGTTTATTTACCGTGGTGAAAGGTAATAAATCTGCCAGATTAGCTCCAAAGGTCGGGGTCAGTGTCAGAGATATACATATCTCATAAAGAGACGTGTTACTGTGGGTGTCATCGGGGTTGGTTTTGGTAGCTGTGCCCGGAAAATGTGCAACTATGCGCGGACAGAAATACGCAAGGCTACCATTAAAACAGAGGCACAACGATAGGCTGCGTTAATACACAAGATTACATGATTACAAAACGGGGATACACTGTGACTCGGCACTACTCGTACAGCTTAGTCTACCTCGTTTACGTCTAAACGGGCGTGTCTGGTGGATGTTGAGGCTTCTCCACGTATCTCACTGCTGGGATTAGTCGGAGATGGCGGAGGAACTACAGGGTCGGGGTAGCGATGATGACCGTCGTGGGGATTGTTGGCCACAATCCCGTTGGAGTGTGTTCCCAAAAGGTGACGAAGCACTTCTGGGGTCATCAAGACGCCTTGGCTGCTGGTTGGAGCCGACCTCAGGGTCTCGGTAGGGTGTCCAAACAGCACGACTGGGTTGTCGGCGTCGGACTCGGCTTCCCTGCTTGCCGGGGCTAGGCGAACCAGCTCTCCTCGAGCTGCGATCAGATCAATAGTGATTTGATCGAACAATGCCTCTAGTGCACTTACATAGCGCACTAGGTGCAACAATGCGGGATCCGTCTCGTGATCTCCGTTGGCAACTTGGGGTGGTCTACCATACCCTTCACGCCTAGGGTAGTAGTAGAACGAGCGACAGTTAACCCTGGGCGACAACTGCCGGAGTTGAACTATAGCTTCGCGAGCGGCTAGCTGGATGGCTTGTGGCTCGAAGGAAGTTGTTCTTTCGGTGAACCTGTAGGGGCGTTCTGGCGACAAACCCCTACCGTAGATGTGCACAGTGGCCCAGAATTAGCGGTCTTCACCGCTCATGGGTCCTTGGTACACAACATATTCTGGGGGCTCTTCTAACGCGTAGGCACGACGGGTGAGGTTTGCGAGTATGGTCACGAAACCTCCAAGATTGGTTGTTGTGGTCTCATTGTGCACTATGGGACCAGGCATTGTGGCTAGGTTGGGGAAGAGGCTGTGATGGGCCGGGTTGAGGTTAGCATGCCTTTTTTATAGAAAAGGGAACGGAGTCTTCCTTCGCACGCTTGCGAATGAGACATTTTTGCCATCTGTCACTGGCGCGTGATTGATAGGCCAGGCTGATAGGTTGGGCACCGACTGCCAAAAGTGTCGGGATCACTGTGTGGCTATCTTGCATGGGAAGCTTGGCTGGGGTTTTGGTTAGGGTCTGGTAGGTTGGTCTACCTAAGTTATCCGACCTGGCTAAGATAGGATTAGCCAATGGTCAGCCTGGCTCTGGTACGAAGTCTGTGGGGACCGGTTCTCCGGGTACTAATTCCCAGAAAATGGCCCATTGTGCTCATCAGCCCCAGGATAACTGTTAGCTGATGAGGCACCAACTTGATACAGAAACTCCAAACAAAATACAAATTATGTAGTACAAGACCATTCTGGCCTGTGAGTACAACAAATGGTTTCTAGTGGTTGATGGCGGAAGCGGGTTGTGAATCATCAGTGTCTATGGGACTCCATTTCCCAGGGAACAGCTGACCAGGTTAACTCCTATCTTCGCAAGGCTACTATCACCATAGCTTAGGTTCCGGGGCTGTTATCACGTTGCTTCTCTCCGTGCAAGAAATCTGGCCAAGACAATAGCCAGGGACAAGCCAGTGAGTACTTTGAATGTACTCGCACACATTTTGAATACGGGTATAATATAATAACGATGTGCTGAAAATATTTTATACTCATGACGTCAGTCACAAAAGATAAATATAACTCTGATGCGTGTAAGTATGTTATATATGAATATGCAATATCATAGAAGTATAAAAAATATTATGAAATAAATAACAAGCATGACACAGTCGGGCGTCTGAGAGACACCACATAAAGGGCTTTAAAAGAAATGCCACAGTCGGGCGTCTAAGCGACACCACAAAAAGGGCTTTAAAAGAAATGCCACAGTCGGGCGTCTAAGCGACACCACATAAAGGGCTTTAAAAGAAATGTCACAGTCGGGCGTCTAAGCGACAACACATAAAGGGCTTTAAAAGAAATGCCACAGTCGGGCATCTGAGCGACACCACATAAAGGGCTTTAAAAGCAACAATCATAGTGAATATCCCGGATGTAGAACCATCCCAGAGATACTCGATGATAACAATAATATCACGGGTTAGTCAACAATAATAATAATCATAATTATCACAAGTCACAAGTAGTAATTCCCATTCTGGTTTAACAGTTTCACCTCCAAAGACCGACACTAAGACCGACACATGATCCATCCTAGACTGTAATCCTTAACCATGGCCACGGCTATTCGAATAGGTTTGATCTCTGCAGAGGGTGTACTCTTTACCCACGAGTAACGGATTTCTTTAGTCCATCGGGACTAATTCCGTCTACGGTCTTTTTGTTGAAAACACACCTAACTTGCACACACCAGCTTATCTCACACGTGTCTGGAATCACCCACGACACCTGTCAAGCAAACTCTAAGTGGGGAGGCTACAACCTCGCGTAGCATGGGATCAAATTTATATCGCGCGCTCTAAGGGGTGGCCTCCCCTCTCGGTCTCAACCGGTAACACCCATGCCCCCGGACCTGGTGGCCTGCCTACCAGCTACAACCGGTATCTTCCACCATGGCCTCTTGTATGGTGTGTGCTAGAAGGAGGTTGACAACTTACTGAACCGTAATCTACTTGTTGTAGAGACGAGTGGTAGTACGAAACAAGTATGGGGTTTACTGGAACAAGACTCGATCTACAGTCGACTCAGGAGGTTTATAATTTTCCCTGCATGATTAGCATAACGAATATATTTCAACCAACAGAGTCACCGCTCATATTACCTTACCATGCCATACCAGACATAACCGTCCCGACGGAGACCGGCGACAAACTCATGCCTACCCAAGGCAGAGGTTTTCCCGGGTTCCTGCCGGTATGCATGCAAGGCACATGAGGATGATTATCATCACAAGTGTGATCTTTTCCAACAGCATGGAAATCACAAATATGCATCCATGCACATGATCACCTCACATGAAATAATAAGTTCTCCAAAAATGAGGTAGTGTTGTAAACGTGTCAACGAACACACAAAAGTATTATGCCGGGGTTCAGAATGCTTGCCTTCAGGTCATGAGAAGGCAGGGTGCATTTCAAACTCTTGAAATACTTCTCCTCTCTTCAAAAATCCTATTTTAGAAATATAAATGAATTAACACACAAAATAAAAACAGCACAAAATTTGTTTTGAATTTTTTTCAAATAAATCTTAAAATAAACTAGACACTATTTGAGAGAGGTAGGAAAAAGAATTAATCCATTTAGAGTTATATTTTAAAAGATAAAGCCAGTCAAAGTTTGGTTAAAATCTGAGATTTAAAAGAAAACAGAAAAGAAAAATGTTTCAAATAAAACGTGTACACGTCGAAAGCGTATTGGGGAGAGGCTCTTCCACTTACTCCTATGTGGACAGGCGCTGGGTCACT
>NC_041383.1:115750758-115804778 GCF_002162155.2 Triticum dicoccoides
CTCCGGCGAGGATTTGCCGGCAAACGGGGGCGTCCCTTGGAGATCTGAGGACATGGGTGTGCTCAGGGGGTCGAGACGAATCCGTGGGTACCCGCCATGGTCACCGACGTGAATGGAGTCGCCGGCAACAAGCTCCGCGGCGGAGAATGCATTCGGGTGGATAGTGAGTTTGGGGCTGCGGTGGTCTCTGGCCAAAATTGAGCGAGGGGTTGTGCTCGCGAGAGGAAGGGGGAGTTCTTGGTGGAGAGAGTCAAGAGGGAGAGGCACTGGTGGCGATGGAATCGGCCGGGGCTTGGCAGCGACCGAACCGGCCGGACTCGGGGAAGAAGGCCTTCCCTTGCTCGACTGCTGGCCAAGGCAACACTAGGAGGATCATATGAGGTTGCTCGAGGACTCGATTGAGCTCCGGGGCCCTTATATATGCGGTGGAGGTTGGTTCCGAGGCGGCCAGCGATAAGGACGACGGAGAACCGCCTCCCTGTAGCTTGGGCAACGTGGCGGCGACGAGCGCTAGAGGACGAGGCTACGGATGAGCTCGTACTGTTCCAAGGGGCAGGTGGCAAGCTGGGGTGGCTTTGGCGGCGCCGACCGTGGCAGAGGCACGCTGCGGACGCCGGTGTGCCGCCAAAAGCTCTGTCGGCGGCGCTGTTGGCTGTCAGGGCGGCTTGGTGCGTTACTGAGAGGAGGTTAGTGCGTGGCGTGGTGCTGCAGAGCGGGCCAAAACCAGGGGGCCAGCATGTCGGCTCGGGCGCGGTTCGTGCAATACGCGTGCTTTGGGCGCGTCCAGTGCACGCACGGAAGGTGTTCGATACAATGCCCTGGCATGCTACAGGTCACAGGTGAGGTTGGTAAGCAACAGAGCTAGGTTGTTGATAGAGTGAAGCTCAGGGGACATGGTGGTTTGGTCAGGAGACCAAGTTCACAATGCCAACAACAATTCATGTCGAATCTGATCATGCACTCCAGGTGTTTGACAAAATGCCACAGGCACTTAGGCTTTTCTTGGAGGGGCCAAATCTTCCAGATTGAAGCCTCTTTGGATGCACAAGAGGGTGGTGAGGTTTGTTGGTGAAAAACACAAACTTGCTAGTGCAAGTTTTGCAGAACTCCAAATCTGGACAGGATGTGAATGGCATTATTTCATGAACCAAAAATATGCCAATGGTTGCATGCTCCTGGACTTAGGGGTTTAGCATGGAGGACTATAAGTAGGAGAAAGAATCAAGGGTCAAGGAGCAAGCAATAATATGGTTGATGTACAAACCATCATGTTGGACCAGAATGGAGATGAGGTTGATTCACTCAAAAATTTCAAAGAACATCCCTGGGTTTTTGCATATAATGGAATCATATGCCCCTACTGACATCCCATAATTTTGGTGGAAGCTAGAAACAAATATTTGAAAGGGTTGTAGTGCAAAGTTGTCCACTGGACCAGAGAAGGAAAACAGGTGTAGCACTCAAAATATGAAAAGAATGAAATATATTATTGCACACAAGTGATCTAGAGACATCACATGACATCTCCAAATTTTGGTTGGATTTTTAGTTAAATTTATCAACTGGTTGTAGTACAAAAAGAGTTCCAAAACTTAAAACAAGTCATTTTAATGATTAAAGCTCAGGGTGAAATAATTGAATATATAAATCTACTGATTTGGAAATTGTTTTAATGAGATGGCATAGAAGTCCAATATTTTGGAAAGCTCCACTTGGAAAAGATAAAACTCATTAACATAAAAAGAAGAGTTTTCTTTCTGAAATCCACAGTAAGGTCCAGAATGCAAAAAATTTAAAACTCCTGGCAAAATTTTAATATCAAAAACTTGGTTAAATTTTTGGGGTGTTACAACGAACCGTGAAGCTAGCGCGGATGAGTTGAAGATGCTGCAATACAACGCTCAAGCTTGTGATATCCTCTACAACGGATTGTGCCCCGAAGAATTCAACAAAATCAGCCGTCTTGAGAATGCAAAGGAAATTTGGGATACTTTTATTGATATGCATGAAGGTACCGACTCCATCAAGGAATCCAAGTTGGATGTGCTTCAAAGTCAACTTGACAAGTTCAAGATGAAGGATGGTGAAGGCGTCGCTAAAATGTACTCTAGGCTTGCTCTCATTACTAATGAGATTGTTGGCTTAGGAAGTGAAGAGATGACCAACAAATTCATCATCAAGAAGATCCTAAGAGCCTTGGATGGAAAATATGATACTGTGTGCACACTGATCCAAATGATGCCCAATTACAAGAATCTCAAGACAACGGAGGTCATTTGAAGAATTGTTGCTCATGAGATGTCACTCAAGGATAAGGAGGAGCTGCACAACAAGTCAAGTGGTGCTTACAAAGCCTCATGTGAAGCTCCCACATCATCAAGTGAGAAACAAACCTTCAATGAAGAATTGAGCCTAATGGTGAAGAAATTCAACAAGTTCTACAAGAGTAGAATCAAGGAAAGAAGTTCCAAGTCAAGGTCCTACAATGATAAAAGATCTTCTAGTCAAAAGCGCAATTGCTACAACTGTGGAAGACCCGGACACTACTCCAATGAGTGTACGGCTTCCTACAAAAGAAGAGAAGAATCACCTAAAAGGAGAAGTAAAAGAGAAGAATCACCGCCAAGAGAGAGAAGGAGTAGAGATGATCGCTATGAACTAAGAACATCCCGGAGAAGCAAGGATTCGGAAAGGAAGGACAAGTCATCAAGGAGCTACACAAAACGAAGACATCAAGCTCATGTTGGTGAATGGGTATCCGGTTCCGACTCCGAACATCACTCTGAGAGAAGCTATCACTCATACTCCAAACATACTCAAGATGAAGGTGTTGCCGGTCTAGCACTTGTGTCAACCAACTCCTATGACATATTTGATTCACCAAATGAGGGACTTGGAAGATGCTTCATGGCTAAAGTCCCGAAGGTAACACACCCCGAGTATGTTGATTTCAATAGTGATGAAGATGACTTGCTGATGTCTACTACACAACCTTCTTCTTGTAGACGTTGTTAGGCCTGCAAGTGCACAGGTTTGTAGGACAGTAGCAAATTTCCCTGAAGTGGATGACCTAAGGTTTATCAATCTGTAGGAGGCGTAGGATGAAGATGGTCTCTCTCAAACAACCGTGCAACCAAATAACAAAGATTCTCTTGTGTCCCCAACATACCCAGTACAATGGAAAATTTTATAGGTGCACTAGTTCGGCGAAGAGATGGTGATACAAGTACAATAAGGATGGTAGATAAAGATATTTGTAATCTGAAATTATAAAAACAGCAAGGTAGCACGCGATAAAAGTGAGGTTAAACGGTATTGCAATGATAGAAAACAAGGCCTAGGGTTCATACTTTCACTAGTGCAAGTTCTCTCAACAATAATAACATAGATAGATCATATAACAATCCCTCAACATGCAACAAAGAGTCACTCCAAAGCCACTAATAGCGGAGAGCAAACAAAGAGATTATGGTAGGGTACGAAACCACCTCAAAGTTATTCTTTTGGATCAATCTATTAAAGAGTTCGTACTAGAATAACACCATAAGACACAAATCAACCAAAACATTAATGTCACCTAGATACTCCATTGTCACCTCAAGTATCCGTGGGCATGATTATATGATATGCATCACACAATCTCAGATTCATCTATTCAACCAACACAAAGTACTTCAAAGAGTGCCCCAAAGTTTCTACCAGAGAGTCAAGAACGTGTGCCAACCCCTATGCATAGGTTCATGGGCGGAACTCGCAAGTTGGTCACCAAAACATACATCAAGTGGAACATGATATCCCATTGTCACCACAGATAAGCACGGCAAGACATACATCAAGTGTTCTCAGAAAAGACTCAATCCGATAAGATAACTTCAAAGGGAAAACTCAATTCATCTCAAGAGAGTAGAGGGGGAGAAACATCATAAGATCCAACTATAATAGCAAAGCTCGGGATACATCAAGATCGTGCCATAGAGGGAACACGAGAGAGAACACGAGAGAGAGAGAGAGAGAGAGAGAGAGAGAGAGAGAGAGAGAGAGAGAGAGATCAAACACATAGCTACTGGTACATACCCTCAGCCTCGAGGGTGAACTACTCCCTCCTCCGGCAGTGGATAGCGCCAGGATGATGAAGATGGCCACCGGTGAAGGATCCCCCCTCCGGCAGTGTGCCGGGAAGGGCTCCCGAGAGGTTTCTGGTGGCTACAGAGGCTTGCGGCGGCGGAACTCCCGATCTATCATGATATTTGATGTTTTTTAGGGTACGTAGGCTTATATAGGCAAAAGAAGTCGGTCGGGGGGTGCTCGAGGGGCCCACGAGACAGGGGCGCACCCAGTAGGGGGGCGCGCCTCCCTATCTCCTGGCCTCCTCGAGGATCTTCTACCGTAAACTCCAAGTCTCCAGGATGATATTCTTCCCAAAAATAACGCTGCCGAAGGTTTCATTCCATTTGGACTCTGTTTAACATTCCTTTTCTTCGAAATACTGAAACAGGCAATAAAACAGCAATATGGGTTGGGCCTCCGGTTAATAAGTTAGTTCCAAAAGTAATATAAAAGTGTATAATAAAGCCCGTAATCATTCAAAACAGATAATAAAATAGCATGAATGCTTCATAAGTTATAGATACGTTGGAGACGTATCAGCATCCCCAAGCTTAATTCCTACTCGTCCTCGAGTAGGTAAATGATAAAAGAAAGAATTTATGAAGTGTGAATGCTAGAGGTGCACAAGTTTGATCAATGATAATTTCAATCACCTTTACTAGCATCATTATATGTCATAACAGTAGTTCATCTCATAAAACTTTTCATAATCAAGTAACAAGCAATTCACATGTTAAAACATAGACCGTAAACTTTCTTGGAAACTAGCAAACTTCATTCTTAGTCATCAAACAATTGCAATTCATCTTACTTTCAGGAAGAGTCTATGTCAGAGCTTTGATTTAGCAAACTTCACATACTCAACTATCATATAGTCTTCTACAATTGCTAACACTCACGCAATACTTGTGGTTATGAAGTTTTAATCAGACACAGAGAAAGATAGGGGCTTATAATGTTGCCTCCAAACGTATTCACCTTTGGGTGATGTCAACAATAATAGTTCGTGCTAACGTACATCCAATTGGGTATATATATCAGGATCACCCCACCACAAAGTGCTTGCCAAAGGATAAAATGAAAAAGGGAAAGGTGAAGATCACCTTGACTCTTGCATAAAGTAAAAGACATAAAGTAAAAGATAGGCCCTTCGCAGAGGGAAACAGAGGTTGTCATGCCCTTTTAGGGTTGGATACACAAAATCTTAATGCGAAAGAACGTCACTTTATATTGCCCCTTGTATATGGACCTTTATTATGCAGTCCGTCGCTTTTATTGCTTCCATAACAAGATCGTACAAAGCTTATTTTCTCCACACTAATAAGTCATGCATATTTAGAGAGCAATTTTTATTGCTTGCACCGATGACAACTTACTTGAAGGATCTTACTCAATCCATAGGTAGGTATGGTGGACTCTCATGGAAAAAACTGGGTTTAAGGATATTTTGGAAGCACAAGTAGTATCTATACTTGGTGCAAGGAATTTTGGCTAGCATGAGGGGGAAAGGCAAGCTCAACATGTTTGAATGATCCATGACAATATACTTTAACTGAGATGCGAGAAAACATAACCCATTACGTTGTCTTCCTTGTCCAACATCAACTCTTTAGCATGTCATACATAATGAGTGCTCACAATTATAAAAGATGTCTATGATAATATATTTATATGTGAAATCTCTCTTCCTTCAATATTCTTTCATGAATTCTTCAAATGACTAATAAAATGCTTGCTAACCGTCAATAAACTTACAACCTCTACTTCTTAGATGTGAAGTCATTTCTACCCATGGGATAAGAAAATGAGACAAATATAATTTCAGATTTATTACAATCAACTCATTCAACCATTTACTCATAGGATATAAGTGAAGCACACGAGTAAATGACAAACTACTCCAACAAGATATAAGTAAAGATCAATGAGTAGCTAAATAATCATGCGACTATGTGAAGACTCTCTCCCATTTAAGAATTTCAGATCTTGGTATTTTATTCAAACAGCAAGCAAAGCAAAACAAAATGACATTGCAAGGATAGCAAGACTCATGTGAAGAAGCAAAAACTTAAGCTCAACCGATACGAACCGATAGTTGTTGAAGAAGAAAGGTGGGATGCCTACCGGGGCATCCCCAAGCTTAGATGCTTGAGAATTCTTGAAATATTATCTTGGGGTGCCTTGGGCATCCCCAAGCTTGAGCTTTTATGTCTCCTTAATTCCTCTCATATCATGGTTTCTCTATTTCTTATCAAAAGCTTCATTCACACCAAACTCAACAAGAACTCGTGAGATAAGTTAGTATAAAACAATGCAAAAACCTTATCATTTTCTACTGTAACAAATCACTAAGATTATTATTCAACATTTAATACTAAATGTCTCTTCATATTTAATACTTCTATCCTAAAATAGAATCATTAAACAAGCAAGCATATGCAAACAATGCAAACATAACAGCAATCTGCGAAAACAGTATAGTATGTAAAGAATGCAAGATTCATCATACTTCCATAACTCCAAAAATTATAAGAAAACAAATACGCTGTAAAAGATTTATCATATCTCATTATGCAAAAAGATTCAACATTATATCACTCTCTGACTTTTCTAGGGAATTTTTGCAACAGCGGTAAACTTTCTGTTTTCAAACAGCAACATGTATACTAGCAAAATAAGCATGGCAAAGGCTATCCTTGACATTTTTATTGAAACTAAAGATGCAAAACATTATTCTAAATAACAGAAAGAAAATACTAACAAAATAAAATGATGCTCCAAGCAAAACACATATCATGTGGCGAATAAAAATATAGCTCCAAGTAAAGTTACCGATGAACAAAGACGAAAGAGGGGATGCCTTCCGGGGCATCCCCAAGCTTAGGCTCTTGGTTGTCCTTGGATATTACCTTGGGGAGCCTTGGGCATCCCCAAGCTTAGGCTCTTGCCACTCCTTATTCCATAGTCCATCAAATCTTTTACCCAAAACTTGAAAACTTCAACCACACAAAACTCAAAACAAAACTCGTAAGCTCCGTTAGTATAAGAAAAAAACCCACCACTTAGGTACTGTAATGAACTCATTCTAAATTCATATTGGTGTAAAACCTACTGTATTCCAACTTATCTATGGTTCATACCCTTACATACTAGCCACAGATTCATCAAAATAAGCAAACAACACAATGAAAACAGAATCTGTCAAAAACAGAACAGTCTGTAGTAATCTGTATCAAACATATACTTATGGAACGCAAAAAATTCTGAAATAAATTTCTAGACCTGAGGAATTTGTCTATTAATCATCTGAAAAAATAATAAACCTAAAAGCACTCTCCAGTAAAAAATGGCAGCTATTCTCGTGAGCGCAAAAGTTTCTGTTTTTTACAGCAAGATCATATAGACTTCACCCAAGTCTTCCCAAAGGTTCTACTTGGCACTTTATTGAAAAAAAAGCTATAAAACATGATTACTTCAGTAGAATAATCATGTGTAAACACAAAAACAGTAAGGGTAAATATTGGGTTGTCTCCCAACAAGCGCTTTTCTTTAATGCCTTTCTAGCTAGGCATGATGATGACAATGATGCTCACATAAAAGATAAGAATTAAAACATAACAGGAGCATCATGAAGCATATGACTAGCATATTTAAGCCTAACCCACTTCCTATGGATAGGGATTTTGTGATAAAACAACTTATGGGAACAATAATCAACTAGCATAGGAAAGTAAAACAAGCATAACTTCAAAAAAATTAACACATAGAGAGGAAACTTGATATTATTGCAATTCCTACAAGCATATGTTCCTCTCTCATAATAATTTTCAGTAGCATCATGAATGAATTCAACAATATAACCAGCACCTAAAGCATTATTTTCATGATCTATAAGCATAGAAAATTTACTACTCTCCACATAAGCAAAATTCTTCTCATTCGGAATGGTAGTGGGAGCAAACTCAACAAAATCCAATTGAAAACTAAAATCAAGATGAAAATGTTCATGGTTATCATTATTTTTAATAGCATACAAGTCATCACAATAATCATCATAGATAGAAACTTTGTTCTCAAAATCAATTGGAACCTCTTCCGAAATAGTGGAATCATCACTAAATAAAGTTGACACTCTTCCAAATCCACTTTCATGTTCATCACAATAAGATTAAATATCCTCCAAAATAGTGGGATCACTACTTCCTAAAGTTGACACTCTTCCAAACCCACTTTCATGAATATAATCATCATAAATAGGAGGCATGATTTAATCATAATAAATTTGCTCATCAAAACTTGGGGGACAAAAAATATCATATTCATCAAACATAGCTTCCCCAAGCTTGTGGCTTTGCATATCATTAGCATCATGGATATTCAAAGAATTCCTACTAATAACATTGCAATCATGCTCATCATTCAAAGATTTAGTATCAAACATTCTATAGATTTCTTCTTCTAGCACTTGAGCACAATTTTCCTTACCATCATACTCATGAAAAATAATAAAAAGACGAAGCGTATGAGGCAAACTGAATTCCATTTTTTTTGTAGTTTTCTTTTATAGACTAAACTAATGATAAAACAACAAATTAAAAGACTCGGTTGCATGATCTAAAGATATACCTTCAAGCACTCACCTCCCCGGCAACGGCGCCAGAAAAGAGCTTAGTTGACGGGGTGTGAGTACCGCTTACCTAGCCTCCCCGGCAACGGTGCCAGAAAAGAGCTTAGTTGACGAAGTGTGAGTGCCGTTTACCTAGCCTCCCCGGTAACGGCGCCAGAAAAGAGCTTGATGTCTACTACATAGCCTTCTTCTTGTAGACGTTGTTGGGCCTGCAAGTGCACAGGTTTGTAGGACAGTAGCAAATTTCCCTCAAGTGGATGACCTAAGGTTTATCAATCTGTAGGAGGCGTAGGATGAAGATGGTCTCTCTCAAACAACCCTGCAACCAAATAACAAAGAGTCTCTTGTGTCCCCAACACACCCAATACAATGGCAAATTGTATAGGTGCACTAGTTCGGCAAAGAGATGGTGATACAAGTGCAATATGGATGGTAGATAAAGGTATTTGTAATCTGAAATTATAAAAACAGCAAGGTAGCAAGCGATAAAAGTGAGCGTAAACGGTATTGCGATAGAAAACAAGGCCTAGGGTTCATACTTTCACTAGTGCAAGTTCTCTCAACAATAATAACATAGATAGATCATATAACAATCCCTCAACATGCAACAAAGAGTCACTCCAAAGCCACTAATAGCGGAGAGCAAACAAAGAGATTATGGTAGGGTACGAAACCACCTCAAAGTTATTCTTTTGGATCAATCTATTAAAGAGTTCGTACTAGAATAACACCTTAAGACACAAATCAACCAAAACCCTAATGTCACCTAGATACTCCATTGTCACCTCAAGTATCCGTGGGCTTGATTATACGATATGCATCACACAATCTCAGATTCATCTATTCAACCAACACAAAGTACTTCAAAGAGTGCCCCAAAGTTTCTACCGGAGAGTCAAGAACGTGTGCCAACCCCTATGCATAGGTTCATGGGAGGAACCCGCAAGTTGGTCACCAAAACATACATCAAGTGGCACATGATATCCCATTGTCACCACAGATAAGCACGGCAAGACATACATCAAGTGTTCTCATAAAAGACTCAATCCGATAAGATAAGTTCAAAGGGAAAACTCAATTCATCACAAGAGAGTAGAGGGGGAGAAACATCATAAGATCCAACTATAATAGCAAAGCTCGGGATACATCAAGATCGTGCCATAGAGGGAACACGAGAGAGAACACGAGAGAGAGAGATCAAACACATAGCTACTGGTACATACCCTCAACCTCGAGGGTGAACTACTCCCTCCTCATCATGGATAGCGCCGGGATGATGAAGATGGCCACCGGTGAAGGATCCCCCCTCCGGCAGGGTGCTGGGAAGGGCTACCGAGAGGTTTCTGGTGGCTACAGAGGCTTGCGGCGGCGGAACTCCCAGTCTATCTTGATATTTGATGTTTTTTAGGGTACATAGGCTTATATAGGCAAAATAAGTCAGTCGGGGGTGCTCGAGGGGCCCACGAGATAGGGGGTGCGCCCAGTAGGGGGGGCGCCCCCTATCTCCTGGCCTCCTCGAGGATCTTCTGACATAAACTCCAAGTCTCCAGGATGATATTCTTCCCAAAAATAACGCTGCCAAAGGTTTCATTCCGTTTGGACTCCGTTTAATATTCCTTTTCTTCAAAATACTGAAACAGGCAATAAAACAGCGATATGGGCTGGGCCTCCGGTTAATAGGTTAGTCCCAAAAGTAATATAAAAGTGTATAATAAAGCCCATAATCATTCAAAATAGATAATAAAATAGCATGAATGCTTCATAAATTGTAGATACGTTGGAGACGTATCACTTGCTAAGTGATGATGATTTACTTATTGACAACTCTAGTGATGAATACTATGATGAAACGCCAATTAATCATGCTAATCAAGATAAAACAAATGACGATGATAAGGATAAGATTGAGCTCCTAACTAAAGAACTAAACACTCTTATGTTAGCTCATGAAACTATCTTAGGCGATCATTGAGAAGTTTTGAGGACTCATGAGAAGTTACGCTTTGAAAAGCTCAACCTTGAGCAAGAGCATGAGTTCTTGAAAGCAATCAATGATGATCTTCGCAAGAAAAGTTCTTTTTACATTGCCAAGCGTTTACTCTTATCTACTTACATGCGTCAAGTCAAGTCTAGTAACAACAACAAGAAGGATTCTTCCTCTAGTAGTAATGATAATCATGTTAAATCCAATGTTGTTGCTTCTAGTAGTTCTCTTGATTCCACTAATGATTCTCTTAGCCAAGTTACATTTGAGCAAGAAAATAGCTTATTGAAGGGAATTATAGAGAAAGGTGTTTACAAGAGCCTTGCCGGAAGTAAGCAATTCGAAGAAATTGTACGCAAGCAAGGAAGGCACCAGAAGAACCAAGTGTTGGTTTTGAACGAAAGTTCAATGCCAATGGAGTTGAGTGGGAAGAAGATCAATACCCCAAGACGAAGTTTGTACCTCAACAAGAGAAGTATGATCCTACTTCCTTCAAAGGGATGCAAGCTCAAGATGATCTTCTACCACAAGACGACAAGCAAAAAGGCAAGGATGAGCTTCAAGACGAGATTGATGCATTTGAAGAAGCTCCCAAGGCCTTGGTCAAGTGGGTTCCCAAGACTACGTCAAGTTCTACTTCATCAAGTACGACTACAACTCCGAGGATTCCCATCAACATGGTGTGGATCCCGAAGAAGAAGAACTAGAGAGTTCTTGAGGGTGACTCCGCCAACATACTTCACTCATATCATTTTGGCAAGGACAAGTGCAATCAACTTCCACATATTGCACTAGTCCATGGAGTCACAAACCCTCTTGTTGGTAAGACAAGGGACAAGGTAACCTAATGCTTTCATAGACATCATTTTGTGTGTGCATCACTCTATGTCTATAGATATCCTTGTTTGTTCCTTGTGGGACTAACCCATGTAGGTATTCAAAGTGCAACTCACTCCAAAGGATTACTCCAAAAGATCTACATCAACATTGAGCATCCACATCTTCAACACCTACATGAAGTCATCATCGACAAAACCCAAGGTTAGTTCATCCCACTAAGGGGGGATCTCACATCTAGCGGGAGCTTTACTCTAAGAATTGAGTTAAAGCAACTCTAATGGTGTGAACACATCAATGCATTATGTAAAAGTGGTAACCCCACTTGAGCTTAAACGATGAGTATGACTTATGATCAAATGTTCTCATTTGACTCCTATGTCAATATACTCATATATAGATGACCTAGTCATCGCCAATTGCTTGATAGATGCTAGAATTGGTTGTGCATGCTTTGCCACATATTTCATTGGTCATTTTATTGTGTGAGCATGTTGGTTGCATATTTTACTCATTCAAGGACATCCACTTGTAGTTTTGCTTGTTTGGCTTCTTTTTCTTTTGCCAAGTGGATGGACAAGAATGCCTAAGAACCTTCTCTAGCTATCTATGCTTTTCTTGTCTCAAACTATATTCATGCTACATCACAAAATTTGATCAAGTCAGATTCGAACCACTCTATGTGAGGAGCACTCGGAGTCCCCGATTCATCATGGACTTAAACTTCCAAAACTTCTTTGTGTGTTTTGGTCTGACCGATTCTTCCATTTCGGTCATACCCAGATCACTAAGTCGATCTAGGTTTTCAATCTCAGTGCAACCGATTTGAACTTTTTGGTCACACCGAATTGCAGTAACTGCTTACAGTAATGCATCTCGGTGCCACCGAGTTGTTCCACTCAGTCACACCGACAGGGTCGGGCTATATATACCCATGGGAAAAATTTTGGAAATTTTCTCCGAACTCTTTCGCCCGCGCTCAGGCCGCTCTACCTCCAAGGTCTCCGGATCGTCCTCCTCGTCACTAGCTACCTCCCGCCGCTGGTCTCCACCACCGTCAACGGGAATCAACTCCGCCGTTGCCGCCGTAGCGAGTCCATCACCGAACTAGGGTATGGACTTGATCACTGTGCTATCCCTATCTGATTCCTAGCACATTGTGTTCGCCATGAATCTTGCCACGATTGAAACTATCTTATCTAGTCAAAACACTCTGTAGATTTGGTTTGGATTGGAAATTTAGGGTTAGGTTTCCGCCGAAACCATCTCGAACCCACCAAGTTGTAGAAATCAGTTCCACTGATTTGGCCAAGGCCATTGCACATGTGATTCTTGGTCTGACCGAGAATTGCAAGTCGGTGTGACCGAGTTCAGGACTTTGTGAAACCCTAGCAGTCTCGGTGCCACCAAACTGTGATTCGGTCTGACCGAGTTCACTAGTTTAGGTTCCTAAAGCTGCTTCGGTATCACCGAGTTTACAAATCGGTAGATCCGAAATGCTTTCTGTGGAAAACTAAAACTGAGTTTTTAACCCATTCTTTTGCAAAAACCTCTGTATTTTGTGATGCCCATCCCTTCCATCTCATCTATATCTATTCACAGGGTCAGCTGTCAGTGTTTGCAATATGTCTGATCAAAGTGACAGCCAGAACAGGGAAGAGGAGCAGGTTCACATGAGTGAGGGCACTAGTCCCTCCAGTTCCTCAGATGAAGGCAGCAGGAGCACCTCAAGCAACTTACCCAAAGCTGCCACCAGGGCCAGAAAGAAGAGAACCTCAGACTCTGAGGGTGAAGATTATGTGGCAGAAGAGGATGAAGCCACTTCCAGAAAAGTGCTCAAGAAGGAATATGGCACACCTGCAACCACTAACCCTGGACTGAACAGGAAAATCCCAGCCAAAAGGACTCCTATGCTGAAGGTCAGAGGATCCACTAAAGAAACTGAGAAATCTGATCCCAAAGAACCAGAAGTGACTGAGAAGAAGAGGAAGGAAAGGGTCAAGAAGACCATGGCCAGGGTTGTTGGAAAGCCTTCCATGATGGAAGAGGAAGAAGAAGAGGTTGATGCACTAGCACCTAAAGCACAGAAGCTTATGGGTGATGCCATCAGGTTAGGGGCTGCTTCATCAAAGCCCAAAGAAGCACCCAAGGCTGCTTCCAAGCCCAAGACTGCACCTAAGAGGAACACCAGGAACATACGGGCTGCTGAGAAGAACAAGGCCCCAGTGCCTGAAGTTGTTGCTGAAGAGGAAGATGATGAAGAGCATGTCTTGAGAAAGTTGAAGCCTAAAATTCTAGATCATAACGATGCTCATCCAGTAGCTGAGAACATGAGCTGAGAAAGGATGCAGGACTTAGATAGTGGAGGTTGACTGATCCTTATGCAGTCAGGAGGAGAACTGATGTGGACTACAGGTTCTATACAAAGGAACAACGGGATTTCTATGAGACAGTGTTCCTGGACAAGAAGCCAATAGTCTATGACATGAGATGGGTGGACTGGAAATACATCAAGGAGAATGAAGAACACTATCCTGGTGTGCATGACAGTTTCAAGGGTTGTGGAGTGGATGACTTTGTTGGGCAGAAGCTCACAAAGTGGAATGATGAGCTAATAATGCAATTCTACTCCACATCACAGTTTTATCCAGATGGCAGGATAGTATGGATGTCTGAAGGTACTAGGTACCAATCATCAATTGAAGAATGGGCCAATCTGATCAATGCACCTAAGGATAAAGAGGATGACTTTGATGTCTATGCCAAGAAGAAGATGGATCACAACACTATGGAACATATGTACAAGGAGATCCCAGATGCTGCTATTGAAACACACAAGTTTGGATCAGTACATTACCTTCTGTCTGGACTGCCAACCATCAACTGGATCCTCAGGCACACTCTTTTGCCCAAGTCGGGTGATCACAATATGATCAGAGGCCATGCAATAAATCTGCTACACTTATTTGATGTGCCACAAAAGTCCAAGGTCATGAGCCTCATAGTTGAAACTATCAAGACAACAGCTGCTGACCAGAAGAGAAGTTTTGGGTATGCCCCACAGATCCAGGAGCTGGTTAACTCCAAGATGGGCACTGGCACATACTTGTTGGACAAGGATCACATGCCTATCTATCCAGATTTTGAGGACAACCAAGTGGTTATGGATGAAGATGAACCATGTTTTGTGCAAGCACAAGCAAAGAAGGAGAAGGCAAGGACTGAGAAGGCTGCCAAGATGCCAAAGATTGATGATGCATCTGAGTACTTCCTGAAGAGCAAGCAAGATCAGCTTGGCTACTTGATTGCATCCACTCTAAGGATTGAGAAGGGGTTGGCCACCCTGACTCAAAACCAGGAGAGCCTGGAGAGGATCATGGAGCAGAAGTTCTATGACTTGGATGTGAAGGTCATTGAGATCCAGTCCGTTGTTAAGCAACTCCAAGATGACATGCAAGAGAGGAAGGGCAAGACAACCACTGAGGCATTTGCAAGAGTGCCTAGAGCTCAGAGATCAGCTGCAGTGCCAGTGACAAACACAAGAGCAACTTCATCTGCACCAGCTACAACTTCAGTGCCACCAACTCCAGCATCTACTCCACCAGCTCCAACTTCATCAACTGATGCCTTCGTTCTTGCAGTCATTTCTACACCACCACATCAAGACCAAGCCTGAGAGTCAATTTAGTACTATGCATTTTCTAGGAACTTTTTGGTAACTTGTTGCCAAAGGGGGAGAAAAATGTATAGATCATAGGCTTCGAGAGAGAGTGTTTGCTTTTATTCTCTCTTGTTTTGGTGGTTGAACTTTGTTTGCTTTCTCTTGTTTGAGGTACTTTATGTTTGTGTGATACTTGGATGATCATGTGTTTGATCATATGCTACATTAATGCTTGTTGGATGACATTATCCTTTTATCCCTATATGATCATTCACTTTGCTTGGTGATGAGTGCATGTATTTTGATTATTATCATTTTGACCGCTCCACCAAGATGTATGTGACATGGAAGAGTAACTCATGATCCTAACTCTATGTGCATTTGCAGTCCAAAGCAAATCTTAAACCATGCACAAATTTAGGGGGAGCTCTCACATTTCACATACTTCTCAAAGCGACAATATTTTTCAATCTTATTATCATTTGTCGAAGCTTTGATCTATATGTTTTCATCAATTACCAAAAAGGGGGAGATTGAAAGTGCAACTATCCCTAGGTGGTTTTGGTAATTCCTAACAACATATAGCGCATTGAGCTAACATTATTTCAAGATAAATATTTCAGGAAAAGCTCAATGAATGGCATGGCATGGATGAGAAAAGTGGACCCCTCAAAATACTAAGGATAAAAGGATTGGCTCAAGCTCAAAGGTCAAGACTGTACATTTTATATTTTAGTGATCCAAGATCACATTGAGTCTATAGGAAAAGCCAATACTATCAAGGAGGGATGAGGTGTTGCTTAATGAGGTTCTTGCTTCATAGTTCTTCGTGATATGCTCCAAAACCCTCAACTACTTTCTCATATCCACATATGACCTAAACCTAAAGTCTAACTCGGCCCCACCGATTCTTTCCATCCGGTGCCACCGAGTTCAGATGTCATATCCACTGCCACAAACCCTAGGCAAATCGGTCTCACTGATAGGGATCTTAGTCTCATCGAGATGGGATTGTAATCTCTCGGTTTCCCTTCGTAACGTTTCGGTACCATCGAGATGAGCGATCGGTCCCACCGAGATTGCAATGTAAACTCTTTGTTTCCCTTTCGTAACATTTCGGTCCCACCGAAATGAGCGAACCGGTCCCACCGAGTTTACCTGACCAACTCTCTGGTTAGCTTATTACCAAAATCGATCTAACCGAGTTTGTGTAATCGGTCTCACCAACATTACATTATGCCCTAACCCTAACCATATCGGTTCTACCGAGTTGCATGTCGGTCCCACCAAAAATCCTAACGGTCACTAGGTTTACTGAATCGGTCAGACCAAGTTTCTCAATTCGGTCCCACTGAGATTGGTAAATTGTGTGTAACGGTTAGATTTTGTGTGGAGGCTACATATACCCCTCCACCCCCTCTTCATTCGTGAAGAGAGCCATAAGAACAAACCTACACTTCCAACTTACATTTTCTGAGAGAGAACCACCTACTCATGTGTTGAGACCAAGATATTCCATTCCTACCATATGAATCTTGATCTCTAGCCTTCCCCAAGTTGTTTTTCACTCAAATCCTCTTTCCACCAAATCCAAATCCTGTGAGAGAGAGTTGAGTGTTGGGGAGACTATCATTTGAAGCACAAGAGCAAGGAGTTCATCATAAACACACCATTTGTTACTTTTTGTAGAGTGGTGTCTCCTAGATTGGCTAGGTGTCACTTGGGAGCCTCCGACAAGATTGTGGAGTTGAACCAAGGAGTTTGTAAGGGCAAGGAGATCGCCTACTTCGTGAAGATCTACCGCTAGTGAGGCAAGTCCTTCGTGGGCGACGACCATGGTGGGATAGACAAGGTTGCTTCTTCATGGACCCTTCTTGGGTGGAGCCCTCCGTGGACTCGCTAGCCGCTACCCTTCGTGGGTTGAAGTCTCCATCAACGTGGATGTACGATAGAACCACCTATCGGAACCACGGCTCAAAAATCACCGTGTCTCCAAATTGCATTTGAATTCTCCAAACCCTTCCCTTTACATTCTTGCAAGTTGCATGCTTTATTTTCCGCTGCTCATATACTCTTTGCATGCTTGCTTGAATTGTGTTAAGATTGCTTGACTTGTGCTAAGTTTGCTAAAATCTGCCAAAGACTAAAATTGGGAAAAGGTTAAGTTTTTATTTGGTCAAGTAGTCTAATCACCCCCCCCCCCTCTAGACATACTTCCAATCATACAGGAGGATGTTGGCCCTGCGCCAGGGGGAAGTCTCCCCCGTCTCCTCAGTGGTCGCCTCCGAGTTGCACTCCTCTTCTTCCTTGTCTTCCTCCTCTCCTCCGTGGGAATCATCGGAAGACAATTCCACCGGCGCCGCCGCCTCCTGGCCCTCAGGAGGCACCTCTGGTACCAGGCCGCTCCCATCAAAGATGGGCATGGCGTCCACCACCTGTTGCCAGTCGTCACAAAGGAACAAGGGGACAGGAGTGCCCTCCAGGCCTTCCATGTCCTCTCCAACCAGGAAGCGGAGAGTTGCGGCCAGATCTTCATCAGCCAGGGCCTCCGATTTCAGGCGGAGATCGCCGTCCGCATCTCCAAGCCTCCACAACGGGCGCGAGTGCGCCTGAAGTGGAGCCACCCGATGCGCCAGAAACTCCCTCAACAACGTGGCCCCGGTCAGCTTCGCGGCCTTCAGGTTGCTCGGCCTCAGGTCGGTGTTCATCTTCTCCAGCACCAGCTTCGCCCATCGGTCGTCAAGCTTCGTGCGGGTCCATGCCTCATCAGCCTGGGGCTGCTTCGTGGGCAGCGCCAGCCGAGAGTTGATGCATCCGGCATCCAGCATGACCCACTTGCTCCGGAAGCCATCGGCCCTCTTCCTGGCCTTCGAGATCGCGTTGGCTTTGGAGTATGCAACAGAACCAACTCACACCGAGGTATGGGCGCCGGTAACTTGGAGGGAGAAGAAGTGGCGCAGCAAGGCCACGGAAGGCATCAGCCCGACGTGCGCCTCGCAGTAGTAGGCAAAAATCAACAGAAGGAGAATAGAGTTGGGATGGAGATGCAGAGCCTGCAGCTTGTAATGGCGGAGGGCAGCATAGAAGAACTCAGAAAAAGGAGGCACCAGGCTGGCGATGACGGCGCTCATGAAGAAGGGGTAGAAGGTACTCCCCTTGGCCTCCGGCTGGGCGGGGCCAGCTCGGAGCATAGTCTCCCCCATCTCGCTGCCTTGCGCCACCGTCATCAGGCGCGTGAGGGCAAGGTTCTTCTCCATCATGTTGGGGAGATCTAGAGCCGGCGAGTACCAGGCCGGTGGAGCCTCGGGCGCGGCCTTGTGGGGCGCCATTGCACGCCGGAGGAGGAAGGATGAGGCGGATCTGGAGATTTCGGAAGCAAGAGAGCAAGAGCAAGAAAGGGGATCTGGAGCAAGGCGAATGAGAGAAATGAAGGTAAGCCTAACCCAGGCTAGCCTTTTATCAGTCGAGCAGTTGCTGAGGCAGCATGGGGAAGTGGAGACACCCACGTCCAATCAACCGCCATGCGGCGACCAAGGTTGCAGGCTGTTGGGGCCCGCGGCGCTCCACACTTGCCCTTTTGCTTCGCTGCTAAGCCAAGTCCGAGGGAGCCTTGGGCCCAAGGGCTACTATTGGTGTTCTGGGAACGGTGGTCCCCAGACTTGCCTGCCTTCGGCCTGCGGCGTGGCTCAAGGGGTGGCCCAGTACGACCTGTCTGCATCAACCCAAGCCCAAGACCCTCGTGAGGGGCCAACTATCGATGTCAAAACCGGCGGATCTCGGGTAGGGGGTCCCGAACTGTGCGTCTAGGCGGATGGTAACAGGAGACAAGGGACACGATGTTTTACCCAGGTTTGGGCCCTCTTGATGGAGTTAAAACCCTACGTCCTGCTTGATTAATATTGATGATGTGTGTTACAAGAGTAGATCTACCCGAGATCAAGGGGGCTAAACCCTAGAAGCTAGCCTATGGTATGATTGTTGTTCGTCCTACGGACTAAAGCCATCCGGTTTATATAGACACCGGAGAGGCCTAGGGTTACACAGAGTCGGTTACAATGGTAGGAGATCTACATATCCGTATTGCCAAGCTTGCCTTCCACGCCAAGGAAAGTCCCATCTGGACACGGGACGAAGTCTTCAATCTTGTATCTTCATAGTCTTGGAGTCCGGCAGATGATGATAGTTCGGCTATCCAGACACCCCCTAGTCCAGGACTCCCTCAGTAGCCCCCGAACCAGGCTTCAATGACGACGAGTCCGGTGCGCATGTTGTCTTCGGCGTTGCAAGGCGGGTTCTCCTTCAAACTTCATGTCCCTGTCGAATAATGTCCGTCTTCCTTATAAATATTGCGCTCCTTGGCTTCTACGCCCAATAATGGCCTTCTTCCACGTGTCGTATGAATGCGAAAAGCTAGGGTATTTTTACATTTTTTCCCCTAGCCGTGCGAACAAGCCGCCTATAAGAGAGGCGAGGATCTAGATCCAACTCACACCATCCTCCTTCCGCAAGTACTCATCGAAGCGCCTCTGACAAAAATCCATTCTATCATGGATAGTCGACGCGGCTCCTCCTCTCGCGCTCCCAGCCCTAAGCCAGGAGATTGGGGCAGATGCTCAGTTCCACACAGCGAACTAGTGGCGCTCCAAACCGAGGGATATCTTCCCCCAGCCTTCATGGTTCCGGTTCGAGCCGGACTGGCCACCTTCCAGGGTGTAAAGCAGGCGGAGAGCGTTCCCAAGCCCTCCAAAGGAGAGCGGGTATGCTTTGTCCCTTATTTAATAAGGGGACTCGGATTTCCCATACATCCGTTTCTCCGGGGGCTCCTGGAGTTCTACGGACTCCAGCTTCACCACCTTACACCTGCCTCCATTTTGCACATCGCGGGCTTTGTAGCTCTTTGCGAGCTGTTCTTGGGCATCGAGCCCCATTTCGCACTGTGGAAGAGATTGTTTTGCCTTGTACCCCATTCTCACGAGGGGTCGATATATCAAGTGGGCCGAGCCAAAATATGGTGCATCGTCGGGACCGGATATCCATCCGGCACCCCGAAGAAGGCGTCCAAAGATTGGCCTTCGGAATGGTTCTATATGGAGGACGCCCCTCTGCCGGATCCAGTTCGAATCAGCCTCCCGGAGTTCAGCCATGCTCCCTTGAAGAAACGCCTGAGTTGGCGCTCGCGGAGCCCTCAACGGGAAGAGGATAGGAGCGTCCATTATCTGATGGGTCGGATACGGCTACTAGCCCATTCCGGATTAACCACGATTGGAGTCATGGCCACATGCATTATGCGAGGGGTGCAGCCGCTCCAATATAGGGGCCACCCCATGTGGGACTTCAACGGGGAGAACGACGCCACCCGTCATGGCCGCAAGGGGCGACGATCGGCCGCGGATCTGGTGAAGATCATGTCCGGCTTGTACAAGGGGGAGAAGGAGGACTTTCTCCAGACGAGCCCATTGAATGGGTTCTCCATGAATAACCCTCGGAGCTGGGTAAGCGAACATTTATTCATCTGACCCGTGCTTTAGAAGTTAAATGCCTTACTCTATGATTTTGACGCAGGAACTGCGTCGGGAGGTGGAGGGCATACACAGTCCGGCTCCACAACCCTAGGATCCGGGAAGATCCCTTGATCCGGTCTCCGAAGAGGATCCGGACATAAAGGTGGATTTAATTGACGGGGTGTTCCGCCAGCTCAGCATAGATAATGCTTTGGTCGTCATTACGGCTGACTACCCCGGTTTGTGTCCGGCTTCTCAGGTAATTATGACCGGAGTTCTGACACCATTACTTCGTCCTTGCGTATTTCAGATCACCGTATACCAACGGTGTCTTGCAGGAGGTGCCTTCAAGGCGAGAAGCCGAGCCCGCGGTGGCTAACCAGCAAGGGTCAGTTCGGCCCAGCAGGCGCAAAAGGAGTGCGACGCGAATCAAAACGTCGCCGCAACGGTATGGCGCGCTGCTGTTTTTAAGGGAAGAATCCCTGGGAGGTATATATTAATGCTCATAACTTTTCCAGGAGAAAGAGCGCTCGCCGGACAATGTCCAAAGAGGTTGCCAATCAAGCCTCCGCCAGCCATGCTCCAACGCGTGGTCCGGAAGGGGAGGCGAACACAGGGCATGAGCCAGATGCTCCTCCAACGGAGGATGCCGATAGGCTGTCCGCCACACATTCTAAGGTGGAGAGTGCCATGAATCACAGGCGTCGCCGGACAGTTCTTCGTGACGCGTGCTTCTCCCCGGAGGCGTTGAATGCCTTTGATGCAGGAGATGCGCACCTCCGTGCCGCTCAAGATGGTTTAACCAGAGCTGCGGAGCAGTATGTGAAGGACATACGGGTAAGTAATTTTAATAGTTATATATGCCAGTAGCCCCCGAGACTTAAAATAGTTAAATTAACTGATTTAAGGATCATTTATTATGCAGGATCTTACGGAGAAGAATACCCACCTGTCCCAGGAACTTCGAGAGTGCAAGGCCTAACTTGAGGCCGCACTGGCTGCCACAGGGGGAGCCACAGAGATCCCCGCTGGTAATACATACTTCGAAAAGATAAGTAGTTAACAAAATACGGCGGGTGCATATATCTGACAATAATATTGCAGAGGGCGCCGGACTAGATCCGGACAAGCAACAGCTACTGCGCTAGTTGAAGGCCGGCGAGAGGGTGCTTACGAAGGTGCAGCAGGAGAGGAACAAACTCCAAGATGCCCACACCCAGCTTGGAGAAGAGCTGAAAGGTGTCCGGGCCCAGCTGTCTAGCTCCTTGAAGGAGAATCAGCGGCTTCGTCGCGGCATTTATAGTAAGTGCTTGAGCAAACTCATTTGAAAAGAAGAGTTCGGCGAGGAAGTCGGTTGACAGAAGTATGTCTGTAGGTGTGCTCACAGGTCGCCCTATGGAGGAAATGCCCGGTTCAACGGGTGACCAACTTCCCGAGCTGGTGCAACTGCTTGAACGTGTTCGGCAGGCGATGAGTGGCGTTGTTCAGGCCTTATGGCCCTCCGTCTCCCTACCTGAGGGCCTTGGAGGGCTTGCTGAGAAGCTTCAGGGAGTACAGCAACGTCTCCATCTGTGGAAGATATCGGCCTGCCGTCAAGGTGCCAGGGAGGCCTGGGCCATGGTGAAGACGCGGTACCCGAAGGCTGACCCAAACCATATGGCCGAGGTCGGACCTGCGGGGCCTGATGGGAAGGAGATCCCTGTGAGCTTGATGTACGGCCAAGTAGAGCTGGCCGCAAAATATTCCCAACAGGACTGTAAATTAGACAGCCTGTTAGATGGTATTGAAGAGGAGTACAATCAGTCCATTTGACGATGTAATTTGAAAATGGCATGTAAAATGCCTTCTAGCCGGATTGTAGATCGTTTGCCTTTGCGGACCTTTTCGCTTCAACCTCGGTACCCAACAGTCCGGAGTGTGTCCGAATAACCTGACGGTTATAAAAGAACCGGGGCATGCATGGAGACAAGGTGTAGGGGTCATAATTGCTTTATTAGACAAGTGCCCAACTAGCTATGTTATATTACATGGTTAGTAAGAAACATCTTCCAGGGAGAATAGTTCCGTTAAGGGTTCCTTTCCCTGGGAGGCATGCCCTAAAGTGCATGTCCGGACTGCGAAAATAGCAGGGAAAGCATCTGGGGGCAGATAAATAATTGAGTAATAAATCATCTTTCAGGTCACCGACCGAATATTCCCTTAAGAACGCTAGCCTTCGGCTTCACCCAGTCTGCGGTACACATCCGGCTGACCCGGCAGTAACAATCGCAGAGGTGCTCCCTTTACCTCCTAGCCGAACAATCGGGAACGTAGGGGTAAGCACAGGAGCCAGGCAACCCGGCTTGGCCAAAACTTAAGTCATATCGATGCATACAATGGTAAGCAAAAGGTACATGCGGAAGTGTGACACATGTGTTGGGCATGAAGCCCATATAAATAAGCTTCTGTTAAAGAAGCCCCCATGTATAACGAGTGCGAGTAGCACATCGAGTAAGTGCGATCAAAGCGCAGATCAGCCCTCAAGAGGTTTGTGCTGAAGAAAGGGGAGGAGAAAGGAGGGAAAACAAAGACAGCAAAAAAATATGAAAGGTGGACGGAGGAAGGAGATGAACCCTGAGTCCGGCGCTAGGCGTAAAATCTTCGGAGACGGGCTACGTTCCATGGGTTTGGCTCGAGTCAGTTGTCAGATGCGTTGTGTAGATGGTATGCACCGCCGGTAAGGACTTGGTCAATGATGAAGGGGACCTTCCCATTTGGGCTTAAGTTTGTCCTTTTTCTTGTCCGGCAGGCGTAGAACTAGCTCGCCAACGTTGTAAGTTTTGGACCGTACTTCTCTGCTTTGATATCTTCGAGCCTGCTGTTGATAGAATGCGGAACGGGATTTTGCCACGTCGCGCTCCTACTCTAAAGCCCAAACTGTCCTGTCGATCTAACTCGGCTTCTCTTTCCTCGTACATGCGCACGCGAGGTGAGTCATGAATTATGTCGCAGGGCAAAACTGCCTCAGCGCCGTATACCATAAAAATGGTGTGAATCTGGTTGTGCGGTTTGGCGTGGTCCGCAACCCCCAGAGTACGGAGTCGAGCTCCTCTACCCAGTGCGTGTTAGATTCCGTGAGGGACCGCACTAATCTGGGTTTGATACCGCTCATGATTAGACCATTTGCTCGTTCCACTTGACCATTAGTTTGAGGGTGGTAGACTGAAGCGTAATCGAGCTTGATGCCCATGTTTTTGCACCAGAGTTTAACCTTGTCGGCCATGAAATTTGTGCCGTTATCAGTGATGATGCTGTGGGGGACGCCGAAGCGGTGTACTACCCCGGATATGAAGTCTATCACAGGTCCAGATTCTGCCGTTTTAACCGGCTTGGCCTCTATCCATTTGGTGAATTTATCCACCATGACCAATAAGTATTTGTGCTTGTGGGTTCCCCCTTTAAGGGGTCCAACCATGTCAAGCCCCCAGACCGCGAACGGCCAAGTAATGGGTATAGTTTTGAGGGCGGTGGGTGGCATGTGGCTCTGATTAGCAAAGAGCTGGCAACCGACGCATCGTTGGACTAAGTCCTGAGCATCTGCCCGGGCGGTCGGCCAATAAAATCCTGTACGGAAGGCCTTGCCTACAAGGGCCCGGGCGGCGGCGTGGTGCCCGCCGAGTCCGGCATGAATTTCAGCCAGCAGATTTCGCCCTTCCTCTTCGAAGATACACCTTTGAAGGACTCCGGTTGTGCTTTTCTTATAAAGTTCTCCCTCATGGACCTTGTAGGCTTTAGATCGCCGAACTATGCAGCGGGCCTCATTTTGGTCTTCGGGAAGTTCCCGCCGGATTAGGTAGGCTAGGAATGGTTCCGTCCACGGGGCAATTACTGCCAGTATTTTGTGGGCCGAGTCTGTTATTTCATTGGCCGAGCCACCGATTGTGTCGGAATGTTCTGCATTAGGTGATGCAGTTGGTTCCGGATTGTTATTTCCGGACTCCTATTCCCATAATATGGATGGCTTAAAGAGTCGCTCCAGGAAGATGTTTGGAGGGACGGCGTCGCGTTTCGCGCTAATGCGTGCCAACACGTCTGCTGCCTGGTTATTATCCCGGGCTACATGGTGGAATTCGAGTCCTTCAAACCGGGCTGACATTTTTAGGACAGCATTTCGGTAGGCTGCCATTTTCGGATCTTTGGCGTCAAAGTCTCCATTTACTTGGGATATTGCAAGGTTTGAATCCCCGTGCACCTCTAGGCGTTGAATACCCATGGAGATTGCCATCCGGAGGCCATGTAGAAGGGCCTCGTATTCGGCTGCGTTGTTGGAGTCCGTGTACATTATTTGAAGTACATATTGGACTGTGTCTCTGGTTGGGGACGTCAAGACGATGCCAGCCCCCAAGCCCGCCAACATTTTGGAGCCGTCGAAATGCATGATCCAATTGGAGTATGCGCCGTACTCTTTAGGGAGTTCGGCTTCGGTCCATTCGGCGATTAAGTCAGCAAGAACTTGCGACTTGATAGCTCACCGTGATTTGTAGGTTATATCAAATGGTAAGAGCTCAAGCCCACTTTGCAATCCTGCCCGTCGCGTCGCGATTGTTTATAATGTCGTTGAGAGGTACTTCGGAGGCCACCGTTATGGAACACTCTTGAAAGTAGTGTCGCAGCTTCCGGGATGCCATGAACACCCGCGTACGCTATCTTTTGATAGTGTGGGTATCGGGGCTTGCATGGGGTTAAGACAGTAGATACATAATACACTGGTTTTTGAAGAGGGAATTTGTGCCCTTCTGTTTCTCGTTCGACGATGATTACCGCGCTAACAACTTGATGTGTTGCTGCGATATATAATAGCATTGGTTCGCCCAGGTTAGGCGCGGCCAGGACCGGATTTGTTGCCAGTACGGCTTTAATTTCTTCGAGTCCGGCCGTGGCAGCATCCGTCCATTCGAAATGTTCGGTGCGCCGGAGGAGCCGATAGAGGGGCAGTGCCTTTTCTCCCAAACGGGAGATGAAGCGGCTTAGAGCCGCCATGCATCCGGTTAGCTTTTGTATTTGCTTGAGGTCTTTTGGGATATCCAATTGTGACAGAGCTCGGATCTTGGCTGGGTTTGCTTCAATTCCTCTACCGGATACAATGAAGCCTAAGAGCTTTCCGGCTGGTACGCCGAAAACACATTTTTCCGGGTTGAGCTTCATGTACCCGTAATGGGGTATAGCTTGGAAGATTGTGAACGCCTCTCGCCCTAACAAGGTGTGATGTCCGCTGCTGAATGGGGCCACTTGGAATGTGACCTCTTCAGACCTGTAGTTGTCCGGCGAGCCGAACACTACATCTAGCGTGATTTTTCCTGTGCAGCATACTTCTCGACTAGGGATTATTCCCCTGAATGTTGTGCTGCTTTGCTCAATGCGGCTCCAGTCAATTTCCATTTTTTGAAGGGTTTCTTCGTAGATGAGGTTTAATCCGCTGCCGCCATCCATGAGTACCTTAGTAAGACGAAAGCCGTCCACTATCGGACTGAGGACCAATGCAGCTGGTGCTCTAGCTGTTCGGAATTTAGGTTCGTCGTTGGCATTGAAGATGATAGCCGTGTCGCTCCATGGATTTGCTGTTGCTACTTGGTAGACTTCTGCGAGGCTGCGGATTGTTTGTTTCCGCATGTTATTTGATGTGAAAGTCTCGAAGACTATTAATACCGTACTGGTACTGCTGGGTTGGTTGTCCGGGGCTAGCAAGCCTTCGCCACTTTTGGCCACCTGACGTAGTATCCAACATGCTCGAAGGCTATGTGTTGGAGTGGAGCCCTCCGTACTGTGGATTTTGCAGGGTCCGTTGAGCCATCCCTCAAGTACGGTTCCGTACCCTTTAGGGGGTTTTTGCTTTTTGGTTTTTAACCCAGGTGCTTGAGTATGACGCACTCTTTTATTTCGGACTGGGGTTGTATTCAGGGCCGGATTGTCCCAGAACCTAGTTTCGATTTTCTAGGCACTCTCCATTGCACAGTATTTTTTTACAATGGTCGCTAGGTCGGCGAAGCGTGTAACTTCGCGACGACTGACGGCGTTTATGATTCCCTTGTCCATGCAATTGTTGCAGAAAATTGAAATCGTGCTTTCTTCACGGCAGTCCTTTATCCTGTTCATAACCAGGAGGAATCTAGCCCAGTAACGATGTACTGTTTCATCGGGCTCTTGCCGTATTTGAGATAGATCGCTTATGTTTGGGTGGGCGGGTGGAACTAAGTTGGGAACCCCGCCCGATCTGAGGCTCAAAGGCCAAGAAGCTTCCGGATTTGGAAGCTTGGTTTGTTGGATGCTTTCCAATGAATCTGGTCCGATGCCTGACTCTAGGTTCAGTATTTGATTGGCGTCTGTCTCTCCGCGGGAATCCGGCATGGAGGGATCGGGAATCCGTACATAGTTGGTTTTCAACATAGAAGAAGAGTCGCCGCATTGTTCCTCTACCACAACAATGTGGTGGGTAGCCTGGGGAGAGTTAATTTCTCTCAGATCGGTTTTAAGCCCAATCTGATCGTAGTCTGTAGCGACTCCCAGGGCAGCGACGCGATCCAAGAGCTCGTTTACGGGGGAGAGCTCAATCGGATCTAACTGCTCGGTGAATTCCGAGCTGACGCAAAGATCGCTTTTGATGACTTGAGAGGTCACCGTTGGAGCGGTGGCCGAACAGGCGGTCATAAGAAAGCCACCTAGCCGGATAGTTTGGCCGGCGGCCAAAGCTCCCTTGACGACGGCGCCGTCTTTAAAGATGGGAAAAGGCATCCTTCCTGATTGCGACGGCACAGAGGAACTCTCAATGAAAGCACCAATGTCGGTGTCAAAACCGGTGGATCTCGGGTAGGGGGTCCCGAACTGTGCGTCTAGGCGGATGGTAACAGGAGACAAGGGACACGATGTTTTACCCAGGTTCGGGCCCTCTTGATGGAGGTAAAACCCTACGTCCTGCTTGATTAATATTGATGATGTGTGTTACAAGAGTAGATCTACCACGAGATCAAGGGGGCTAAACCCTAGAAGCTAGCCTATGGTATGATTGTTGTTCATCCTACGGACTAAAGCCATCCGGTTTATATAGACACCGGAGAGGGCTAGGGTTACACAGAGTCGGTTACAATGGTAGGAGATCTACATATCCGTATCGCCAAGCTTGCCTTCCACGCCAAGGAAAGTCCCATCCGGACACGGGACGAAGTCTTCAATCTTGTATCTTCATAGTCTTGGAGTCCGGCCAATGATGATAGTTCGGCTATCCGGACACCCCCTAGTCCAGGACTCCCTCACCAACCCACACGGGGCGGACAATGCAAGGCTTCCTCACGGGCGGCCTCACCAGGCAGGCTCACAAGGAGGCGGAGAGATCAAGGCTGGGGTACCTCGTGAGGTGCTCATGACGCAAGCCATGACGATCGAGACCAGGCGGGCGCCAGGCAGGCGCGAGCCTGTGCAGTGTCCTCATTTCCTCTTGGTGCAAAGGGGGCAAGCGCAGGCGCGGAGTACCAAGACATCAAGCAAAGGTTACCATATCAGTGCAACGAGACCAAGACCAGCAGAGCGGCAGGATGGAGGTCACCGTGGAGCCCAAGACAGCGTCATCACCAGTGCCTTTGGCAGTCGAAGACCAACTTTAGTCAGGATAACTTGTACTAGTTGTTCCCCTTCAAAATGGCCGTTGTTGGCTCCCTTCCCGCTCAATATTTGGGAAGAGGACCAGGGCCTCTATAAATAGAGATAGCCACCACAGTAGGGGGGATGATATCATCGAGGGGATCATCTGACCGAGGGACGATCGAATCCACCCAAGTAGAACACCACACCAGCTCAAGAACACCCCTCGCGAGGCTGTTCTTCTTCTGTATTGTTCATCATCAGCCCCTGAGGCAATCCACCACCACACACACTAGAGTAGGGTATTACACCACAACGGTGGCCCGAACTAGTATAAACCTCGTGTCCCTCATGTTGTTCATCGTGTAGCTTAGATTCATGATGAGGCGTTGGTACGTGGATCGGTAGGAAGTAGATCTTTGCGCGCACCCCAGAGTTCGAACCTTAAGGGTTTTGCCGGAACCTGATATCCGACACATATGATGTTTATCTTTTATGCATCTTATATTTCTTAGTGCGACGGTAGCATTATAAGATGATCCCTCACTAAATTTCAAGGTATAAGTGTTCTTCCTGAGTATGCACCGTAGCTACAGTTCGTCGTGCCGAGACACCACGTGATGATTGATGCCCCACAAGTGTATGGGGTCAATTGTAGCTCTTTTCAATAAGTAAGAGTGTCGAACCAACGAGGAGCAGAAGGAAATGACAAGTGGTTTTCAGCAAGGTAATTTCTGCAAGTGCTTAAATTGTAAGTAGCGGAGTAGTTTGGTAGCAAGATAATTTGTAACGAGCAAGTAACAATAGTTGATACGTCTCCAACGTATCTATAATTTTTCATTGTTCCATGCTATTATATTATCTGTTTTTAATGGGCTTTAATATGCTCTTTTATATTATTTCTGGGACTAACCTAGTAACCAGAGGCCCAGTGCCAGTTTCTATTTTTTTGCCTATTTTAGAGTTTTGCAGAAAAGGAATACCAAACAGAGTCCAAACGGAATGAAACCTTTACGAGGATCTTTCTTGGACAAAATGCAAACTAGAAGACTTAGAGTTGAAGTCTGGAACTCCACGGGGAGGCCACGAGGCAGGAGGGCGCGCCCAGGGGGGTAGGCGCGCCCTGAGGGAGTCCTGGATTAGGGGGTCCTCGGACAGCCGAACTATATACTTTGGACGGACTGTTGGACTATGAAGATACAAGATCGAAGACTTCGTCTCGTGTCTAGATGGGACTCTCCTTTGCATGGAAGGCAAGCTTGGCAATTCGGATATGTAGATCTCCTTCTCTGTAACCGACTCTGTGTAACCCTAGCCCCCTTCGGCGTCTATATAAACTAGAGGGTTTAGTCCGTAGGACAAGAATAATCATAATCATAGGCTAGCTTCTAGGGTTTAGCCTCTACGATCTCGTGGTAGATCAACTCTTGTAATACTCATATCATCAAGATCAATCAAGCAGGAAGTAGGGTATTACCTCCATCGAGAGGGCCCGAACCTGGGTAAAACATCGTGTCCCCTGCCTCCTATTACCATTAGCCTTAGACGCACAGTTCGGGACACCCTACCCGAGATCCCCCGGTTTTGACACCGACACGCCCCCCCCCCCACCCTCATGGGCCCCTCGTAGCTCCACCGACATACTTCTTTCGCCTATATATACTCTTATATACCCTAGAAACATCAGGGGGAGCCACGAAACCACTTTTCCACCACCGCAACCTTCTGTACCCGTGAGATCCCATCTTGGGGCCTTTTCCGGTGATCTGCCGGAGGGGGAATTGATCATGGAGGGCTTCTACATCAACACCATTGCCTCTTCGATGAAGTGTGAGTAGTTTACCACAGACCTTCGGGTCCATAATTATTAGCAAGATGGCTTCTTCTCTCTCTTTGATTCTCAATACAGAGTTGTCCTCGAGGTTCTTGGAGATCTATTCGATGTAATTATTTTGCGGTGTGTTTGCCGAGATCCGATGAATTGTGGATTTATGAACAAGATTATCTATGAATATTATTTGGTTCTTCTCTGAATTCTTATATGCATGATTTGATATCTTTGCTAGTCTCTTCGAATTATCGGTTTAGTTTGGCCTACTAGATTGATCTTTCTTGCAATGGGAGAAGTGCTTAGCTTTGGGTTCAATCTTGCGGTGTCCTTTTGCTTGCTAAAAGTTTATGGATCCTCATCCACTTGCTAATCTTTTTAAGAGATCCAATTATGATGAACCTATTGCTAGTGAGTTGAGTGCACTAGATTATCTTTATGAGGTTTTGCTTGAAATTCGTGAATCTGAAAATTGTGATGAAGTACTTTATGAAGCGATTCACGATAGATCTTTGAATAAAAAGCATGATTTCAATGATTTTAATATAAATTCTATTGATGTAAATATTGCTAAAAATATGCAAAATCCTAAGCTTGGGGATGCTAGTTTTGCTATGCCTACTATTTGTTGCAATGATCATGATTGGGGTGATTCTTCTTATGATCTTGAAAGCTCCATGATGATTCTAAGTTTGATAATAATGTTTGCAATAATATTGAAAGTGGGTTTGGAAGAGTGTCAACTTTAGATCCCACATATTTTGAGAATGTTCAATCTTATGAAATTTTTGATAAAAGTGGGTTTGGAGAGGTCATGACTTTAGTTAATGTTAATCCCACTATTTTGGAAGAGTGTCAACTTTGCATGCATGTGGATCATGTTGAGAATATGTTATGTGATAGATATTTTGTTGAATTTGTTTATGATCCCACATGTAATTATTATGAGAGAGGAAATATGGTTGTAGAAATTTTCATGTTACTAAATTACCTCTCGTTATGTTGAGATTGCTATTGTTTCTTTCCGCTTCCTTGCATATGCTAGTTTTTGCTTGCTATGATAATTTGTTTGCCTATAAGATTACTATGCATAGAAATTATGTTAGACTTAGATGTATTTTTCACATGCCGTATGATGCTCTCCTTGTGCTTCAATTCTTGTCTTTCATGTGAGCATCATCGTAATCTTAATGCCTAGCTAGGGACGTTAAATGATAGCGCTTGTTGGGAGGCAACCCAATTTTATTTTTGCTCTTTTATTTTTTGCTCATGTTTAGTAATGAATAATTCATCTAGCTTCTGGTTATATGTGGTTTTATGTTTAAATTTGTGTTTGTGCCAAGTAAAACCTTTGGGAAGACTTGGGTGAAGTCTTTGCGATCTTGCTGTAAAAAAACAGAAACGTTTGCGCTCACGAGAATAGCTGTCACTTTTTTTACTGGAGACTGCTTATAGGTTGAGTATTTTTGCAGATGATTAATAGAAAAATTCCTCACATCCACCAATTTATTTCAGAATTTTTAGAGTTACAGAAGTATTCGAAAGTTACAGATTGCTACAGACTATTTTGTTTTTGACAGATTCTGTTTTTTGTGTGTTGTTTGCTTATTTTAATAAATCTATGAGTAGTATCGGGGGTATGAACCATAGAGAAGTTGGAATACAGTAGGTTTAACACCAATATAAACAAATAATGAGTTCATTACAGTACCTTAAAGTGGTGGTTTATTTTCTTATACTAACGGAGCTCATGAGATTTTCTGTTGAAGTTTTGTGTTGTGAAGTTTTCAAGTTTTTGGGTAAAGATTTGATGGACTTTGGAATAAGGAGTGGTAAGAGCCTAAGATTGGGGATGCCCAAGGCACCTCAAATTAAAAATCAAGTACAACCAAAAGCCTAAGCTTGGGGATGCCCCGGAAGGCATCCCCTCTTTCGTCTTCATCTATCGATAACTTTACTTGAGGCTATATATTTATTCACCACATGATATGTGTTTTGCTTGGATCATCTTGTATGATTCAAGTATTTGCTTTTTAGTTTAACACAATCATCCTTTCTGTACACACCTTTTGGGAGAGACACGCATGAATCAGAATTTATTAGAATACTCTATGTGCTTCACTTATATCTTTCGAGCTAGATAATTTTGCTCTAGTGCTTCACTTATATCTTTTTAGAGCATGGTGGTGGTTTTATAGAAATTTTTGATCTCTCATGCTTCACTTATATTATTTTGAGAGTCTTTTGTAACAGCATGGTAACTTGCTTTGGCTATAAAACTAGTCCTAATATGATGGGCATCCAAGATGGGTATAATAAAAACTTTCATATAAAGTGCGTTGAATACTATGAGAAGTTTAATGATTGATGATTGTTTTGAGATATGAGGATGGTGATATTATAGTCATGCTAGTAGAGTAATTGTGAATTTGAGAAATACTTGTGTTGAGGTTTGCAAGTCCCGCAGCATGCACGTATGATAACCATTGTGTAAGAAATTTGAATCATAGGGTGTGTCTATGATTGTCTTCCTTATGTGTGGAGGTCGGGATCTCGCGATGGTTAACTCCTACCAACCATTCCCATAGGAGCATGTGCATAGTGCTTGGTTTTGATGACTTGTAGATTTTTGCAATAAGTATGTGAGTTCTTTATGACTAATGTTGCGTCCATGGATTATACGCACTCTCACCCTTCCACCATTGCTAGCCTCTCTAGTACCGCACAACTTTTTCCGGTACCATAAACCCACAATTTACCTTCCTCAAAAAAGCCACCATACCTACCTATTATGGCATTTCCATAGCCATTCTGAGATATATTGCCATGCAACTTTCCACCGTTCTGTGTATTATGACACGCTCCATCATTGTCATATTGACTTGCATGATCATGTAGTTGACATCATATTTATGGCAAAGCCACCATTCATAATTTTTTCATACATGTCACTCTTGATTCATTGCACATCCCGGTACACTGCTGGAGGAATTCATATCAAGTTGTAATCCTTGAGTTGTAAATAAATAGAAGTGTGATCATCATCATTACTAGAGCATTGTCCCGTCTGAGGAAATAAAAAAGAGGCCAAAGAAGCCAATGAAAAAAAGGGCCAAAGAAGCCAAACAAAAAAAGATAGAAAATGAGAGAAGGGACGATGCTACTATCCTTTTTTCCACACTTGTGCTTCAAAGTAACACCATGATCTTCGTGATAGAGAGTCTCTTATTTTGTCACTTTCATATACTAGTGGGAATTTTCGTTATAGAACTTGGCTTGTATATTCCAATGATGGGCTTCCTCAAAATGCCCTGGGTCTTCGTGAGCAAGCAAGTTGGATGCACACCCACTTAGTTTCTTTTGTTGAGCTTTCATACATCTATAGCTCTAGTGCATTCGTTGCATGGTAATCCCTACTCACTCACATTGGTATCTATTGATGGGCATCTCCATAGCCCATTAATACGCCTAGTTGATGTGAGACCATCTTCCTCCTTTTTGTCTTCTCCACAACCACCATTCTATTCCCCCTATAGTGTTATGTCCATGGCTCACGCTCATGTATTGCGTAAAAATTGAAAAAGTTTGAGAATATTAAAGTATGAAACAATTGCTTGTCTGAAACAGGGGTTGTGCATGATTTGAAAAAATTTGTGTGACGAAGATGGAGCATAGCCAAACTATATGATTTTGTAGGGATGAACTTTCTTTGCCCATATTATTTTGAGAAGACGTGATTATTTTGTTAGTATGCTTGAAGTATTATTATTTTTATGTCAATATTAAACTTTTGTCTTGAATCTTCCAGATCCGAACATTCATGCCACAATAAAGAAAATTACATCGATAATTATGTTAGGTAGCATTCCACGTCAAAAATTTTGTTTTTATCATTTACCTACTCGAGGATGAGCAGGAATTAAGCTTGGGGATGCTTGATACGTCTCCAACGTATCTATAATTTTTTATTGTTCCATGCTATTATATTATATGTTTTGGATGTTTAATGGGCTTTAATATGCTCTTCTATATTATTTTTGGGACTAACCTATTAACCGGAGGCCCAGTGCCAGTTTCTGTTTTTTTGCCTATTTTAGAGTTTTGCAAAAAAGGAATACCAAACGGAGTCCAAATGGAATGAAACCTTTGCGAGGATCTTTCTTCGACCAAAAGCAATCCAGAAGACTTGGAGTTGAAGTATGGAACTCCACGAGGAGGCCACAAGGCAGGAGGGCGCGCCCAGTGGGGTTGGCACACCCCCCCCCCACACACACACACCCTCGTGGGCCCCTCGTAGCTCCACCGACGTACTTCCTTCACCTACATATACTCTTATACCCCTAGAAACATCAGGGGGAGCCACAAAACCACTTTTCCACCGCCGCAACCTTCTATACCCGTGAGATCCCATCTTGGGGCCTTTGCCGGCAATCTGCCGGAGGGGGAATCGATCATGGAGGGCTTCTACATCAACACCATTCCCTCTCTGATGAAGTGTGAGTAGTTTCCTGTGGCATCCCGGCTCAGAGAAACCGGAACGCCCCGTATTCTAGCCCAGAGATCGAGAAGAAGTCCTCTGGAATACGGCACTTCTTGACATAGAAAAAATTAGCTCTTATTACAAGAATAATAATACAAGGGTCTGATGTTACAAAGGTTCACATAAGCACGGCGACACTATGCCTGCGATACTACACTTGCTCTATGCTAGCAGCAGAACAACTCAAAGCAGCGGAAATCTTCTAGCAGCAGAACAACGACGAAGGTGGTGAACTCCACTCCGCAGGGACTCTGGCTGGGACACGATCTAGCTCGCACGAATGGAAACCACGACAAGCAATCAAGCCATCACGGCATCACCTGCAATCTGGCATGACACGCCAGGTCAGTACATTGAATGTACTTGCAAGCACACAACAACCAAACACATCAAGGCAAGACAACAACATAGCATTAAGTAGGTTAATTAAATTAACAGCTACCCTGATACAGCAGCAACTACTAAGCATTACATGAAACTACTACAATACTGATAAATCACCATCTCCGATCTCCATAACCATATCTCTCTTGGCTAACCGGCCAAGCAATATACCATCTCGATCACCTCGTGATCAAAACAAACGGTGATCTTTCCGGTGATCACTACCATGACCAACACTTGGTCTCAAACTGTGATCCTTATGGAGGTCACTACCACGACCAATATTTGGCTCGTGATCCTTATGGTGATCACAACCATGACCAATATCTGGCCCGTGATCCTTACGGCGATCACTACCACGACCAATATCTGGCCCGTGATCATTACGATGATCACTATCACGACCAACACTTAGTCTCAAAATATCCACAGATAAATCACATATAAGTCATTCCGTCATGTGAGTGTTGATCGAACGGTGTGACCTAGTATGAACCCATGCCCATGAACGAGGATGCGGCTATCAATAGATTAAACACACACTCTGCAGAGGTAGTGCACTGTACCCACACCACGGAACCCATGGCCTCGCTCCCATTCGGGTGGACCAACGGCGTTCCGACAAAACCGATCTACTGCCATGACACTCTCCCAGCCACTCCGACTCACTCCCCACTGGGCTAGTTCTGGGTGGCCCTGTGTCTACCAAAGACATAACAACCACCGTCGTGGCCAAACGATCCCACACGGGGACCCAAGCTCAAAATCAAAACCGGGCACACAAGGCTTATGTCCGCCTACCGGGCCAGGTTAGCGCGCACCCATAACCTTCCCTAGTTGGAGGCACCGGCGAGAGGCACCATAATAGACCACATTAGGGTCGTCCCATACCAGCAAATGTGGTTGCACTGGAAAAAGCCCGGTTCAGCGGCATCTGACCAACTTAATGACGGAATTTAACCCCAAAAAATATAACTGTGCTAACTGATACTCCAATATCAACTTTCAGACTATAATCCAAGTCATGGCAATATCCAACGAATAATCCAGGCACAATATCATCATCTCAAAATACTCCGAGGGTAACACAACACTACTATCATGATGAATCTGACAACAGTAATACTACTACTCCAATATGCAAGAACAAGCTATCCAACCAATATCCACATGTAAACATCATCTCCGAAAATAATACCCCAAGCAATAGAACATCAACTAGCATCATGAAAATCATCATACTAACCACTAATAATCCAAAGGCAGCATGATATCCAAGGTAATACTCCAAAAGATAATAATAGATGCCATCATGAAACAATCATAATATCAGCCACTAATACTCCAATGGCAACATGATACTCATCAACTACACACATAACTCCTAGTAATCCAAACAATATCATGGCAACAACAAGATCAAAATAATACTCCGAGAAAATGCCATGCACAAAGTCATGTTGCTAAAGCAATATTTTAAACAAGTTAAAATAGATTAAACCATGTCACTGCATTGCACTCATGCAAATGGAGGGTGTGGCTTGCCTGGGGTGGAAGAAATCACCGGAAGAAAGTGCGGTGAAGCCGCAGAAAGATTTGCCGGAAACAGTTCTCTCCCGGAGGGGGCTGTTTACGTGCAAGGGCAAAAATGTCATTTTCACAGTGTCAAACCATGGTGAAAATGAAACCAACAGAACGAGCTCGACGAAACGAATAAGTAGGCTTTGGAATCACCTCATTTGGAGTTACGAATAAAAAGTTATGAAGTGTTTTCTGCCAGGGACCTATCTGCAAGAAAAATATTTTCAAACAGGGGCCTGGACAGAAAAACTGAAAGCGTATTTTGGAAACTACATTTCCACTTACGCTGAGCTGGCAAGGCGGGGCCGGGGCTGGTCAACGGCTGAGGGACCGACAGGTGGGCCCGCGCGGAGATGGGGCCCGCCTGGCCTGGTTAACTCCCTCTTCCCGCTCCTTCTCCTCTTCCTCCCGATGCGGCGCAGAACAAAGGGAGGGGCGCTAGTGCCGGCGACCGCCCCGGGCGACTCCGGCCACCTTCAGTGGAGTTCTGGCTAGCAGAGTGCTCAGGGGACCGAGGTGCATCCATCCAGGGGCTTTGCGCACGCCGAGGAAGACCAGAGCGGTGGCTGCCTTGAGCATGGCAGACGGCGGCGGCGGGCGCAGATGGGGACTGTGGCCAGAGGCCAACAGAGGAGGAGAGACACGGCGGGGAGGCTTCTAGGGGGTCCGGGGGGCTTTCTGGTGGTGGAATGGAGGAGGGAGGGAGCTCAGCTTACGGGAATCGAGCTTGACAGAGATGGCGGCCATGGCGGCCAACCACGGAGAGGAGAGCTCCAGGGCTCGACGGAGGGGTTGGGGAGGACTAGTGGAGTGCGGGGAGGCCAGTGGTGAGGTCGAGAGGCCTCGGGGTGGGCTTATATAGCCGCAGGGCGAGGTAGCCGAGCTGGCACCGCCGCAGACGCGTGTCCGCCGCCGCGGACGTGTGCTCGCGCGCACGAACTCGGGGGTAGACGACGTAGGAGGAGCAGTGGAGGATCTCACGGGGCAGAGGAGGCCAAGGGGGCGCAGGTAGGAAGATGACGGCGATGAACAGATCCAAACCGTCACTGTTCACCCATGGTCACGCGGCAGCGAGCGTTGGTGAGCAAGCGGATGGACGGGGCAAGGGCTCAGGGCGACGCAGTCGATCATGAGGAGGCCACTGGACATGCTTGTGAGTCGATACGAGGAGGGAACGGACGAGCACAGCGCCGGGGATGATCCAGAGCGCGTTTACTGCACACCAGGGCAATGGTCACCGCGCGCACTGGTGCACACAGTGCCACAAACGATGCCAAACGATGTTTGGGGTGGAGTCCTTCCTAGGTAGGTCTCAACTGCGTTGGTAGTTTGGTTAAAACTGCTACGGTTAAATGGTAGTCACCCTCTGAAGTTTACTACAATAAACTTGGGTGAGCACTGGTGATCAATGAGAATGGTTTTGGGAGTAATGGAGTTGTCTGCGAGGTTGAGGTAAAGGACTTTCATCCTGGTAATTTCGAGAAGATTTGGACCAGGCCTTAATATAGTTGCTTTGCAACTGCCAAAATGGTCCAGAAATGAAGATCCTGATGATGCTCTCACATAGAGTGTCCACTTGGGCTAAGATTTGGCAAAGCTTGATTATTTGGACATATGATGATGCTGTAAAAAGATCATGCCAAATGGACAAGCCAAAATGGCACTTGCTTCACAAACATCATTTCTGTCCAGAAACTTGGAATAATTTTGGTGATCAAATGGCTCAATGAAATTATGCCAAATTTGGTGGGGAGATGTTTTATGGGTATAAGAATGATCTGGTAATTTATCAGGATTTTTTAAGCAATATAAAATGCACTTGCTTCACAACCTGAAAATATGGCCAGAATCAAAGATTTGCTCATGTGCTCACATAGATGATTGGATGGGCCTGCAAAAGGGTGGAGAGGGTTAATATGAGCACATTAAGGAGTGTGCAAAATTTCAACTCATTTGGGTACTCGTAGCTAGTACTTCCTTCACAAAGCCTTCTGATTGACAGAAACTTTGAAAATTCACTGAGGAAGATTGGCTAGGAAAATAAATTTGAACTTGTGCATGACGCAATTATTTGGACATATAAACATAACCAAAAAGGTTGGGAGCCACTAGGAAAAATATATATGGCACTTCCTTCACAAAGTGCCATTCAGGGCAGAATAGAAAAAGGAATATTGGGGAATTATTTTTGAACTGGCCAAGGTAATGTTTGGGCATATTTGAGCTATATATGACCCAAAGGAATTATGAGAATTATTTGGGGATTTTTGGATGGACAGAAATATAGGTTGCTTCACAACCTAGGGCAGATAGGGTTATTCCTTTAATGAAAAAGGAATTTTCCCTAGAAAAAGAGTTTAGGGTATGGTCAAGGAGTGAAGTGACATGATCTTGGCAAGGTTTTGAGAATGATTAGCCACTTGGGAGGAGGAATGAGGATGATTTCCCAGGTGGCAAGGCCACAGAACCACTCCAAAAAGAAAAACAGAGCAAAAACCAACTAAATCAAAAGAAAAAGAAAAGGGCCAAAATCCAGGCTGTTACATTTACCACAGACCTTCGGGTTCATAGTTATTAGCTAGATGGCTTCTTCTCTCTCTTTGACTCTCAATACAAAGTTCTCCTCGATCTTCTTGGAGATCTATTTGATGTAACTCTTTTTGCGGTGTGTTTCTTGAGATCCGATGAATTGTGGGTTTATGATCAAGATTATCTATGCGAAATTTGAATCTTCTCTGAATTCTTTTATGTGTGATTGGTTATCTTTGCAAGTCTCTTCGAATTATCGGTTTAGTTTGACCTACTAGATTGATCTTTCTTGCAATGGGAGAAGTGCTTAGCTTTGGGTTCAATCTTGCGGTGTCCTTTCCCAGTGACAGTAGGGGCAACAAGGCACGTATTGTATTGTTGCCATCGAAGATAAAAAGATGGGGTTTATATCATATTGCTTGAGTTTATCCCTCTACATCATGTCATCTTGCTTAATGCGTTACTCCATTCTTATGAACTTAATACTCTAGATGCATGCTGGATAGCGGTCGATGTGTGGAGTAATAGTAGTAGATGCAGAATCGTTTCGGTCTACTTGACACAGACGTGATGCCTATGTTCATGATCATTGCCTTAGATATCTTCATAATTATGGGCTCTTCTATCAATTGCTCGGCAGTAATTTGTTCACCCACCATAATACATGCTATCTTGGGAGAAGCCACTAGTGAAACCTATGGCCCCTAGGTCTCTTTCCTATTATATTACATCTCTTTTGTTTACATCGCATCTCGTTTACTACTTTGCAATCTTTACTTTCCATTCTATACAACGAAAATACCAAAAATATTTACTTTATTATCTCTATCAGATCTCACTTTTGCGAGTGACCGTGAAGGGTGTCAGAGTAAATGACCACGGGTAGCCTTATTTGCTTGCCCTGGCATTTCGAGACATCGGGCCGACTGCGCCCCTCAAGCATCCACGATGAAGCGCCGCCTTCCCGTGGTCGACTGGTCCAAGCGGTCTGCTGCTGGAAGGCGGTGAGGCTCAATGAGCGGTCCTCATGTGGGCCGACTCCTAGCAGGCGGCCCACCATGCACCCTTAAAGTTTGCACCCACATAACGGCGACAAGACGGGGCATGGCTACAGTGCAGCCTGCCACCCCTGAATCCCGGAGTGGGCATGGCCACAGTGCAACATACCGGGCGGCCATCCCTCCCCTGGCGAGGCGTTGTTGCCATGTTGAATATGACATCATCCATGGCAGAGTAGCCATGCTCCCATGACGGGCTGTCGGTATGGCCCGCGGGCAGCAGTCCCTACTTGCCAGTAAGATCAGAAGGCGGCATGACCATACCAGTCGGCATAGGGGGAGGCCGGCTCCCAACAGCCAGCCCACCCCTCTCCTAGAAGTTTGTGCACCATTAACCAGATAAGATGGGGTGCGGCTACAGTGAACACCCGCCAGGCGGCGGCACTATAGCCATGCCCACCCCGACCAAGCCACCGTTATCAGGGGCAAGGCTACAGTAATGGGCAGCCGACAGGGCCCACAGCCGGTGGCCCAGCCTGTCGGCCTAGAGCCCAGCAGCCGGCAAGACCCACTAGTCGGCGGGCCCTAGTGGCCGGCAGAGAAGCCGTCCACCACAAACACTGACGGCCCGGGCCTACACCCGGACGGATTACCATTGTACCCCTGGGGGGTAGGCCTATTTATATAGGGAAAATTTCGTTTTTGCCAGTCTAGATTTTGCCAATTTTCCTTATGCCACTTCAGATTTTGACATTTCACGTTTGCCACGCTTAGCTTTTGACAATTGTCACAATTGCCATTCCATTGCAAAAGCAAAATAATTTTATTTCATTTTTGCCACTCTTACCTTTTGAAATGTATCACAATTGCCACTCTGAATTTTTTTTCTTTTGCCACGGGAATGGCTATTGTGATAATTGTCAAAAACTAAGAGTGGAAAATGTGAAATGTCAAAATCTAGAGTGGCATAAGGAAAATTGGCAAAATCTAGAGTGGCAAAAACAAAATTTTCCCATTTATATAAACCCCCCAGGGCACCCATGCAAAGGGTTGACGTCTTAGAGTTTCCCACACTCACATAGGGAGAGGAGTAGAGCTAGCCTCGCCCTTCTTCCTCCTCTAGCCGAACAGCTCAAGGAGCAACTTGTAGCTACTTGTTGATTTAGTGATCATGTGGAGACCCCGCAAAGCAGGACTAGGGAGCCCCAAACCTGGGTAAGATTCGCCAGCGTGCATGTCTTCGCCTCATCCCGTTTCCAGGCACCGGCGACGTCTTACTAGCTCCCACAATGATTAGCCATCCTTTAGCATATGTCGTACAAACCACCCGACATTTGGCGCCCACCGTGGGGCTAGGTGCACCGTCGTCCGGAGACCTGCTCTGGGTGGGAACCCTATTCCTTCCTAGCGAGTGTAGCCATCCTGGCACGCCCGATGGCGCTTGCACCAACGCGCTACATGGAGTCGAAGCCGACTGCACGGCGACCTGCCTCGCCGATCTCCTCAGCGAGATCCGCCTCGCCGACGAGCCCGCGCCAGGTGCAGGTGCAGCCAGCTCCGAGTGCTGCCTCATCGACCTCCTTGGCAAGCTTGACATCGCGAGCGAGCCCACCTCCGACTTGGAGTCGGTCGGCTCCACCGACCCGATGCTTGTTGACTCTGACACGGCATCCCTCAAAGCCTTCCCCACCAACATGGTGGTCATCGACGACCCCCCCTCGTGCCGACAGCAGCGGCAGCACCGTCACCGAGGTGCTCGTCATCAGCCACGGCGCAGCATCCGGCACGGACGCCCCCAATGCGCTACAGGCAACGATACACGGCCTGTTTGCACCCATCGCAAGTGACGCCGACGCCGAGACCCTGGAGGCCCACCGCCTTGCGCTCATCGAGAGCAGCGAAGCTAGCCTCCATGAGATGCCTCACTGAGGCCTATCAGCGTGAGGTTGATCGTGCCGCCTACGGCATGCCGGCTGCTGGCGGGCCTAGCCGCCTGGGCGCTACCAAACAGCGTGGTGCCGCTATCGCCAGCATGCTGGGGGGCAACCGCCCAGTCTACGACATGCCCATCGAGAACCTGCATGCTGCCCAGGCGGCAGTAGACGAGCTAGAGAACCTGGACAGAGACGAACTATGCTACATGATAGAGCGCGTCCAGTAGCTCATCGACGCGGCTGTCGAGCGGCATGAAGTCGGCGCCCGCGCCGAGAATCCTCCCCTTTGCCGAGAGCATGGCGCGACCTCCCAGACGCCGACTGCAGGTGGCGTGCACGAGCGAAAAGACAAAGAGCCGGCTGCTAGCTGCAGTCGGACGCGCATCAGGATTGAGCACAAAGAGGAAGGCCGCCCACGAGCCGTGGAGCGGCGAGGTGACTACCTGCCTCCTCCTCCGCCCCGCAGGGAGAGATATCCCTCCCCGCCGCCTGTTGAGCACCCGACGCTCAGCTGCCGGCTGGGCCGCCGCAAAGGAATCAGAGAAAACGGTGCCCGCCATCGGATTGACTGCCTGGCGCGATCCCTGGCGCTAGAAGAAGAGCATGCAGTCGGCCCGCCTTGTTTTGCCCCCCGCATTCGCGACCAGCCCTTCCCCAAAGAGTTCTCGCTCCCAAGAGACACGCCCAAGTACAACGGCTCGGTGAAGCCGGAAGACTGGCTAATTGATTACTCCACCGCAGTCAGCATAGCAAACGGCAACAGGCATGTTGCCGTGAAGTACATCCCCATCATGCTTCAAGGCACGACACGTACTAGGCTGAACAGCCTCAAGCCCTACAGCGTCAATGGCTGGGTGGATTTCACTGAAGTCTTCATTCGCAACTTCACCAGCACGTACAAGCGAGCGCCCAAGCCTCGCCAACTCTCTCTGTGCGTCCAAGGCCCAACCAAGTCCAGACGCGACTACCTGACGCGTTGGCCGAGCTACGCAACTCCTGCGAGGGGGTGCACGAGGTGCAAGCTATAGAGTACTTCACCGCCGGGTGCAAAAAAGGCACTTTCCTCAAACACCGGCTCCTCTGCGATGAGCCGGCTACACTCGACGAGCTGTTGATCATAGCAGACAAGTATGCCACTAGCAACTCCTCCATGAAGTCAGAGCTTCGGGTGGATGCCTCTGGGAAGGTGCTCCCTCTAGCTCCTAGAACGCCGGCTGGCGACACCAGTCGGCGCCCGCAGCAGAATGACAACAAGCGCAAGGCCCCGATGCCGGCTTCCACCAGCCGGCAGGTGGCAATAGTTGAAGATCAGCAGCCAGAAGGGCAGTCTATACCCAAGCGTCAGAAAGGTGGCAAGCCGGCTTGGCAGCCCGCTTTCACCTATGAGCAAACCCTTGATGCCCCTGCAAGTTCCACAGTGGCGCGAAGCCGTCCAATCACACAACTCGGAAGTGCCACTAGCTCACCCGAGTCTCCAAAGGCGAGGGGCTGCTGCCTCCTCCGCCTGCTGGCTAGCCGCCTCTGGCTCCTCAACAGCCGGCGGCCCGTCCAGCAGTCGGTGCCATCTAAGACGAGTTCCCGAAGAGCACGCAGCCTACATCGTCTTCATGAGCCAAGCAGATGATAGGCACAGCCGGCATCGGTAGCATCAAGAGGTCAACGCTGTCGCCTCCAAGGTTCCAGAGTTCATGCACTGGTCTGTGAAGCCCATCAGCTGGAGCCGAGCTGACCACCCGGAGGTGATGCCTTCTTCGGGTTCCTATGCCATGGTGTTGGATGCCACCTTTGGAACAAAGAGGCAAGCTGCTCGTTTCTCCCGAGTCCTGATAGATGGCGATAGCAACATCAACATCCTTTACCGCGATACCATGGAGAAGCTGAACATCAAGTCAAAGCAACTCTTTCCCAGTTGAACCATCTTCCATGGCATTCTACCCGGCCTCTCGTGCTCACCAATCGGCAAGATCAAGATAGATGTCCTCTTCGGAGATAGAGATCACTTCCTCTGCGAAGCAGTTTGGTGTGAAGTAGTGGACCTAGAGAGCCCCTATCATGCATTACTTGGCCGACCTACTCTGGCCAAGTTCATGGTTGTGCCCCACTACACCTACCTCAAGATGAAGATGCCAAGCACCAAGGGCATCATCACCATAGTCGGAGACTACAAGAAATCATCCGCCTGTGCTGCAGCCAGTAGTCGGCTGGCCGAGTCCCTTGTGATTGTTGCAGGGAAGAAGATCCTTGACCAGGTTGTGGCCATGGCCGGCAAGCATCCGGACTTGTCACCAGACACCAAGGAGTCGGAAACTCAGGGCTCCTTTTAGTCGGCCAAGGAAACCAAGAAGATACCTTTGGACCCAGACCACCCGGAGAGGTTCGCTCTTGTCGGAACCAACCTTGACAGCAAATAGGAAAGCGAGCTCGTTGATTTCCTTTGTGAGAATCGGGATATCTTTGCATGGTCCCCCAAGGACATGTCGGGTGTTCCGACGGAATTCGCCGAGCACAAGCTACATGTCAGAGCAGATGCAAAACCAGTCAAGCAACCCCTCCGCTGACTATCGAAGGAGAAGAGAAGAATTGTTGGTGAAGAGATAGCCTGACTTCTAGCAGCCGGCTTCATTATGGAAGTGTTCTTTCCAGAGTGGCTTGCCAACCCAGACCTTGTACTGAAGAAGAATAACAAGTGGCGCATGTGTATTGATTATACCAGCCTCAACAAAGCTTGCCCCAAAGATTCGTTTGCCTTGCCTCGGATTGACCAAGTGATAGACTCCACAGCCGGATGCGAGCTGTTGAATTTCTTGGATGGATACTCAGGGTACCACCAGATCAAGTTGGACCCAGCCGACCGCCTGAAGACCGCCTTCATCACACCTTTCGGAGCCTTCTGCTACCTGACCATGGCATTCGGCTTGAGAAATGCTAGTGCCACTTTTCAGCGTTGCATGCAAAAGTGCCTCCTCAAACAGCTCGGCAGAAATGCCCACGTCTATGTAGACGATATTGTGGTGAAGATGGAGAAGCGCGGCACCTTGCTGGAAGACCTCAAGGAAACATTTGACAATCTGCACCGCTTTTAGATCAAGCTCAACCCCGAGAAATGCATCTTTGGAGTACCAGTCGGCCAGCTCCTTAGCTTCCTGGTCTCTAAACGCGGCATTGAGTGCAACCCGGTGAAGATCAAGGCCATTGAGAGGATGGAGATTCCCACCCGGCTGCGAGACATCCAGAAGTTCACCGGGTGTTTTGCTTCCCTTATCCGCTTCATCAGTCGGCTTGGAGAGAAGGCTCTTCCCCTATACCAGCTCATGAAGAAAACCACTCACTTCGAGTGGAATGACCAGGCGGACGAGGCCTTTCCCAGCTGAAGAAGATGTTGACCACACCGCCTGTCCTGGCGGCCCTGACTGACAAAGAACACATGCTCCTCTACATTGCCGCAACCAGTTGGGTGGTCAGCACAGTCATTGTGGTCGGGCCCCCAGAAGACGGCAAGGCACAGCCGGTCCAGAGGCATGTGTATTATTTGAGTGAAGTACGGTCGGCCTCAAAGCAGAACTACCCCCACTACCAGAAGATGTGCTATGGCGTGTATTTTGCCGCCAAGAAGCTCAAGCCCTATTTTCAAGAGCACTACATCATGGTCGTTTGCACTGCCCCGCTTGCCGAGATCATGGGCAGCTGGGATGCATCAGGCCGAGTGGCCAAGTGGTCCATCGAGTTGACTCCTTACACCATCTTCTACCAGCCTCGCACCGCCATCAAGTCCCAAGTGTTGGCCGACTTCCTCGTCGACTGGGCCGAGACCCAGTACCTGCCGCCAGCACCAGACTCCACCTATTGGCGGATGTACTTTGACGGGTCCAAGATGCCCATCGGTTTGGGAGCCGGCATCGTCCTTACCCCTCCCAAAGGCGACAAGCTCAAATACACATTACAAATCCACTTTGCCACCTCCAATAATGTGGCCGAGTATGAGGCGCTCATACATGGGCTCTGGCTGGCCAAAGAACTCGGCATCCGCCGTATCCTGTGTTATGGTGACTCGGATTTGGTGGTCCAATAGTCGTCCGGCAACTGGGACGCCAAATATGCAAACATGGCGAGCTACCTTTTCCTCGTCGGGCAACTCAGCGGATATTTCGAAGGGTGCAAATTCCTTCACATACCACAGGCCGACAACGAGCAAGCAAATGCCCTGGCATGAATTGGCTCCACTCGGCAAGACATACCAACCGGCGTCTCCCTTCAGCACCTCCTCAAGCCGTCTGTCAAGCCTTCACCAGAATCAGATTCCATCTTCATGCCGGCCGACCCTGAAACAGTCGGATCCGACTTGGGGACCTCAGCAGTCGGCTCAGGGACTTCAGCAGGCGGCTCAGGGACTGCTATAGTCGCACCCGGCCCAGGGACTTCAGAGCCTGGTCCAGGGACTGCTGCAGTCGGCCCGGGGATTTCAAGGACACAACAGGCGGTGGCCGACTCCAACCCTCCACCTCCCAGCCCAACTGCCCTAGTTGCAGTGGCCGTCCTGACAATAGAAGAAGTCGCAGCTCCATCATGGGCCCAGCCCATCCTCAACTTTCTGGTGAATAGAGAGCTATCGGTTGATGAGATCTCGGCCTGACAAGTTCAACGTTGGGCAGGAGCCTACACCATAGTAAACAGAGAGCTCATTAGGCGCAGTGTGAATAGAGTCTTCCAGTGGTGCGTAGAGCCAGAGAAAGGCATGGCGATCCTCAAAGATATCCACCAAGGCGAGTGCGGCCACCACGTGTCTTCAAGATCACTTGTTGCCAAAGCTTTCCGCCACGGCTTCTTCTGGCCGACTGCTTTGGAAGATGCCAAAGATTTGGTCAAACACTACAAGGGGTGCCAAATGTTCAGCTCCAAGCAACACCTGCCGGCTTCTGCACTCAAGACCATCCCCCTTACTTGGCCCTTTGCTGTCTGGGGGCTGGACATGGTGGGCCCATTCAAGACGGCACGCGGCAGCATGACTCATCTGCTTGTCGCTGTCGACAAATTCACCAAGTGGATTGAAGCAAAGCCAATCAAGAAGCTGAATGGGCCGACTGTTGTGACCTTCATCGCAGATATCACCGTCCGGTATGGCATACCACACAGCATCATCACCAACAATGGCACAAATTTTTCCAAAGGAGCATTGGCCCGTTTCTACGCGATGCAGGGCATCCGACTGGACTTAGTGTTCGTTGCCCATCCGCGGTCAAACGGCCAAATTGAGCGAGCAAACGGCCTCATTCTCTCTGGCATCAAGCCCCGATTGGTCGAGCCACTGGAGCGCTTGGCCGGCTGCTGGCTTGATGAGCTGTCGACCGTCCTCTGGAGCTTGCGCACCACTCCAAACAAGTCAACCGGCTTCACTCCCTTCTTCCTTGCGTATGGTGCCAAGGCCGTCATCCCAACTGACATCGAGTTCGACTCACCTCGCGTCACCATGTACACGGAAGCGGAGGCGAAGGAAGCGCAAGAAGACGGCGTCGATCTGCTGGAAGAAGGCCGGCTTTTGGCACTCAGCCGGTCTGCCATCTACCAGCAGAGCATGTGCCGCTACCACAGTCGGAAGGTCAATCCAAGATCCTTCCAAGAGGGAGACCTTGTGCTCCGGCTGATCTAGTGAACAGCCGGCCAGCACAAGCTCTCAGCCCCTTGGGAAGGCCCCTTCGTCATCAGCAAGGCCTTGGACAGCGACTCCTACTACCTGATTGATGCATAGAAGCCCAAGGCACGCAAGAGGGATGACTCCGGCAAGGAATCGGAACGCCCATGGAACGCAAATCTCCTTCGAAGATTTTACAGTTGATGCAGTATGTACCATGCTATCTTTTGTATTAAGTACAAGAAATCGGGTCCCTCGAGGCACACTCAGGGACTACCCTGTTTTATCTATATGATAAGTTTTATGCCTACGAATGTGTTACTACATTTTTTCGCCTTGCACCGGGTTTGACCAGTCGGCCCGGGGACTTGTCGCCTTGTATTATGTTAGTACTACCTGCGGTCGGACAAGTAGTGTGCCGGCATCTAAGCCCTCTCTTGTCGCAAGTCGCAGCTCGCAGAGCGGCTGTCCAGCTAGCAAGAGTCAAAGGCAGGAAACAGTGCCCACATGAAAAATGGCTAAGGACCAACGCACTTACATAACATGAGCCGACTTCCCGCCTCGTCGACCGGCTGCTGAGCAGCTGGCCGGCCGGCTTCTCACTTACCTTGCTACATCCTAAAAAGCCGAAGTACTTGTCCTCCCAAAACGGCTAACCACTTGTCCCAGCCACAGTCCACAGAGCGGTTGTCCGGCTAGCAAGGCGGCAGCCAAGGGAGGGCGGCAAAGGAAAAAGCCGAAAAGGATCAAAAGCAAGTAAAGTCGGAATGCAACACAAGCATAGCACATGCGAGATAATATTTACATAAATCAAGGCTTTCAAGCCAGGATTCAACATACTTTGAATACACCCCGAGTGGGTGGAACTACGTGAATTTAACAAGTATTGTTCAAAAGACTTCTAAGCAGGAAAAAGTAAAAAGATAAATTGGCCACCTAGGCCAAGGGCGCGGCTGGCGTGTCCGGCAGGTCGGTGGAGTCGGCCGTGCTGGTGGGTGGAGTAGCTGGCTGGAGAGTCCTGGCTTGGTCGTCTCCAGCGGTAGTCGGCGCGCTCGCACACGGCTCGTTGTTGGAGACGCGGTCGAGCTGAGGCTGGCCATCCGCTCCATCATCTGGTGCGGCGTCTTTGTCGTCCTCGTCCTCCACGTCCTCGCCCTCGTCGCTGGAGTCGATCTCCTCCGCCAAGTCCTTGTCGTGCTTTGGGTTTAGCCCGAACATGTCCGCCGGCACCTCAACACCGTCCTCATTTAGTTCGGGGATGAAGATGCTGGTGTCGGTGTAGTCGGCGATTGTCGCGGCGCGATGAATGAGAGCGGGCCTCACTGCCACCAAGTCCTTGTTGGCCTCCTGCCGGAATGTGGCCAGCTGGGCTAGGTCCAACCCAGTGTACCACGCCCTAACAAACTTCCAGCCAGTCGGCAGTCTGACTGGGGGTGCACAGAGCTTGGATGTCGGGCCAGAGGGTGGAAATCACCTGGGCTCCGACACACTGCAGCCGGCGGAGCATCCGGTGAGCTGGCTGGAGACGGGCCTGGATGGCCAGGAGCTGCTCCTCGAGCATCTGACGGGCGTTCGGTGCAATCTCCGCACCAGCCTGCCTCCGCGCTTCGTGGATGGCTTCGATGGCTTGGCTGGTGGCGATGACATAGCCAGGGAAGTACTCTGCACAAAGAAGTAAAAAAGGAACACGAAGTCAGAAGCCGGACCGTATAGCAGGCGGCAGACGAAGGAAAGAAGAGCAAGGCAACTCATCGTCGACCATGTCTTTGATCCGGCTGTAGCCATCGTTCAGCACCCTCTCTGCTTCGGCCCAGTTCGTCGCCTGGGTCTTGTACTTTGCTTGGAGAGCGGTCTCGCTGTCCTTCACCGCCTAAAGGGCCGCCTTGTGAAGCTCCTCCTGGTCAGCCAGCTTCTTGGCCATGCGGTCACGCTCCTGGGCCACCTTGCTGCCCTCCTCCTCCTTGGTGCGCAGAGCGGTCTGGGCCTCGCCAAGCTGTTGCTGCAAGGCGGCGTTGGCCTCTACAAAGACAGCAAAGAAGAATGGTCAGTAAGCAAGAAGGGTAAGAGAAGTCGCCAGAAGAGATCCGGCCCGGCTGCTCAGCAGTCGGCCCAAATCTCGGGGACCACAACCAGCTGGTGCACTGACGCGCCCCCGCGAGAGAGGGAAGGTGGAATACTTTCTCCGGCTTTCGGACAAGTCAGCGGTCCGCAGGGTCAGCTCCCGAACATGGGAGTTCAAGGTGGCTGCACGGAGATTATGATAGTCCTGCAATAAGGACAACAGAAAAGAGAGAACAAGTCAGCACCCGAGCCTACTTAAAAGTTCCAGGCCGCCTGCTCAGTAGCCGGCCCGGAACTCGGGGACTACATCCAGTGGGTGCACTGACACGCCCCCATGGAAGAATACAAGAATAAGAAGCAAGAAGCAAGAAGCATACCCGGATGGCCATTCGCGTCGCCACGAACTCCTGGTTGTAGTTATGGAGGGCGGCGGCCTGAGACTGGAGTCGGGCTCGGACATCCTGTGCTACCGTGTTTAGCACTGCCATACCGCCCCCAGGCGTCCACTCCGGCGAGCTGATGCTGGCCGCCTCCAACTCCAGTGCCGACGAACTTGTGCCCCTGGCCTTCTACGGATGTGGCGCTCAGGATGCCTTCTCCGCGCGCCGGCATGCCAGAGATCGGACCGCGGGGTCCGCTCATACCGCTGGTCCGCCGCCAGCCGGCGGCACCGGTGGTGCTCTGGGTTGGCCTCCTTGGTCCTCCACGGTCGGCGCTGGCGGAGTCATGGCCGCCCCCAAGGTGACGCCATCACCCCCTCTCCATGACCGGCTGCCCGCCACCGGCTCCTTCAGGTGGCACCGCTGAGTCTTCGGGTGTGGGTGGCACGGCACGGAGGGGGACGACGAATTGTGGGGGTTGGCCAAGTGTGGCCTCTTCCACCTGCACCTTGGCCGCGGCGTCCGCCTGGGCCTTGGCGACGGCATCGGCTTGTGCCTTCGCGACCTCGTCCGCCTCCTCCTGCGCCGCCTTAGCCACCACTGCCTTCTGCCGCTCCGCCTCCTGCTCCTCGCGCACCTCCTGCGCATTCCTCTCCATCGCCACCAGGAGCTCGGCGCGCAGGTCCACGCGGCGGGTGGTGGCGGAGCCCTCCGCCGTCCCAACCATGGAGGCGGTGCCCGACCGCTCAAGAGAGAGCGGGGCCCTGATCAAGCAAGCAGAAGAAAATTCATAAGGGCGTATGTAAGAAAACAAAAGAAAAGTTGCAATAAGGAATTAGCACTCATGCAGACACCGTTGGGGCATCCTTCACGGCCTTCTGAAAGCGGTTCACCTTCGCAGCCACCTCCTCCCGCTTGGTCGCCGCTGCCGAGCCCCTGGGCTTCTTCGGCCAGCTCCCGTACATCGACGGCGTGGCCCGACGTTTATGCACGCCCCCTCGGGCAACTGGCGCGGCTGATGAGCTCGCGCCCGCTTGGTCGGAGGCTGGCTGGCGGCGCGGGGAGGCCTCTTCGTCATCATCATTCGGCTAGTCCTCGAGGCTGCCTCCAGCTCCAGAGCCGCCTGCCTCGCCACCATTGCCTGTGACATCGTCTTCCAGGGCGGCCTCCCCCAAGTCGGGGTCGTCCGCGTCGCTCACCGCTCAGTCGGGGAGGTATTCGTGGTTCTGCCCCGCGGCGCCGCCTGCTGACTGGATGATGGAGTTCTGCTTCATGGCCGACTGGTCTTACGACAGATAATAGCCCGGCAACTAGAAAGAAAATAGAATAAGTGAAGACTCACCGCAGGTGGCGGATGTGCGCGTGAATACGGCTCTTTGCCGAACCACCACTCCTCCTCCGGGAGCTTGCAGTTCGAGATGTAGTTCACCAAGTGAGCCACCTCCGCGTGTGGCATCTCCTTGCTGCACATCCGGCTTGGGTCCCGATGCCTGCTCATTTGGCATATCATGTGTGGCCGGCCTTGAAGGGGGAGCACCCGGCGCGCCATGAAGACGGTCAGCAAGTCCGGCCCCGTGAGGCCCTCCATCCTCGTCATCACCTTGAGTCGCTCGATGGCCGCGGCAGAGACGGCCGACAGTGTCTTGGGCCGGTACGACCAGTTGGCGCGAGATCCAGTCGGCGGGCCGGGTGCATAGGTCGGCAAGCTAACGAAGTCGGCCTCTGGGTGGACGTTCTTGACATAGGAATACGACTGTTGCCATAGCTTTACCGACTGTGTCAACGTGATGGCCGGGAAGGGGTTCTCGGCAGCCGACCTCCGCATTGCGATGAAGTCGCCGCACTGTGCCGCTAACCCCTTGGTGACGGTGTCGAGCTTCTGTAGAAGAACTCGCCCTAGAGCTCGAGGGTGGGGAGGATGCCGAGGTAGCTTTCGCAGGGGGTGACGAAGGCGGACAGCAGCACCACCGTGTTTGGCGTGAGGTGGTGCGGCTGGAGGCCGTAGAACTGGAGGAAGGAGCGCAGAAAGCCACTTGTCGATAGGCCAAAGCCGTGCAGGTAGTGCGACCTGAAGATGACGCGCTCGCCTTCCTCCAGCGCCGGCGAGATCTCCCTTTCGGGCACCAGGTGAACCTTCACGTAATCCGCGCTGGGCAACCGTCGCGTCCAACGGAGGAAGTCGATGTGGTCCTCATGGACATTGGAGCCATCCCATGCTCCGGAACGCGCCATGTGCGCATGAAGCTTGATGGAGGGGTGGTGCGGCAACGAGTGCGCGGACCCGCGGCGGAGCAACAAGGCAGCAGGGTGGCCGGAGGCGTGGTGCGGGGGCGAACAGCAGCAACAGAGGGAGAAAGGAGGAAGAAGAGAAAGGTGAAGGAGGAGGTGGGCGCGCGTGCGTCTGCCGCTCCCCTCCTCCCCCCACTTATAGCCCCAAACGGCGAAGTCGGGGGGCGGGCCGTGGGAAATGTGGGATTAATTGCGCCCATGCCCCCACGACCCCGCGTTTATCACACCATAATGGCACGCATTAACCGCGTGCGGAATGGCAGTCGTCCGCTTCGGCCACAGCGGATCCGCCCGTGGGCCGAGGCATGGTAGTGGCGGGCCCGAGCCTGCAGCGACGTCCCGTCGCGCGTGTGGGCTGGCAGGCTGGTCTAGCCGGCTGGTGTCGCATGGCACGCGAACAACGGGTGACCGGCTCGACGCCCGGAGCACGCGCCACCTAGCTCCCGCCTTCACGTTTCGAAATCATCAAGACGGCGTGCCTGGTCGTGGCCGACTCCTAGGTGTCGGCTCTTCAGAGTAGGAAGCTGCTAGGGCCTCTCGCCCTTTTTCAGCCGTGAAGCCCCACTAGCTTCGGGGAGTACTGTTGGAGTAAATGACCACGGGTAGCCTTATCTGCTCCCCCTGGCGTTTCGAGACATCGGGCCGACTGCGCCCCTGAAGCATCCACGACGAAGGGTGATGTCTACTACACAACCTTCTTCTTGTAGACGTTGTTGGGCCTCCAAGTGCAGATGTTTGTAGGACAGTAGCAAATTTCCCTCAAGTGGATGACCTAAGGTTTATCAATCCGTGGGAGGCATAGGATGAAGATGGTCTCTCTCAAACAACCCTACAACCAAATAACAAAGAGTCTCTTGTGTCCCCAACACACCCAATATAATGGTAAATTGTATAGGTGCACTAGTTCGGCGAAAGATGGTGATACAAGTGCAATGTGGATGGTAGATATAGGTTTTTGTAATATGAAAATATAAAAACAGCAAGGTAACTAATAATAAAAGTGAGCACGAACGGTATTGCAATGCTAGGAAACAAGGCCTAAGGTTCATACTTTCACTAGTGCAAGTTCTCTCAACAATAATAACATAATTAGATCATATAACAATGTGACGCTCGGATAATCTTGCTAAAATAATCCCACGCTAATCAAGCCAAATCATCCCGATTACTGATGCTAAACGTCCGTTAGTTCAAACCGCGTCAAATTAAAATTTAAAATTAATGTCGACAATAAAAGTTTTCGAAAGTAGAAACAAAAATGTTCGGTGGGTGCCAAATATTACAAGGGTAGTTATGGTACAGCAATCACATTTTTAGAAAATGGCTAAATAATTTAAACTGATTTAAAACAGAAAAGAAAATAAATAAAAACAAAACAGAAAAAACTAAAACCTAAAACTAACAAAAAAAAGGAGAAACCCCCCTCTGGGCCGTGGCCCAACTGGGCCAACCCCCAGGCCCAGCCGGCCCACCCCGCCCCTCCATAACCCCCACCAGGGGAGAAACCCTAACCGACACTCCCCCCCCACTCCCCACTCGCTC
>NC_041383.1:115805599-115813183 GCF_002162155.2 Triticum dicoccoides
TCGTCGCGCTCGACCGCGCCCCCTCCCACGCGTCCTGGCCGCCCAGTGCGCGCGCTCGGCCGCTCGGTCGCGCCCGTCGCCGCGCTGACCCGTTGTTCCCTCGTCCCGTCCGCGCTCACCGCGCACTACTGACGCTGCGGGCGGCGCCCGCCATGGCCGCACTCGGCCACCACTTCCGCCTGGCCGCCCCTGTTTGCGTGCGCGCCGTCCACCACATCGACCTCCTGCTTCCCCGACGCTGCCCCCTGTTGCTCCGGCCAAGCCACCCCTCGGCCACTGTCGCGGCTCCCGCAGGGTTGCAGCCGTTGCTGCGCCGTCTCCGGCCACCGCCTCTGCCTCCACCGCCCATCCTCGCCGCTGCCGCCTCAGGCGACCGGCCTGGCCGTGGCCACTGCCCCCTTGCCTTGGCGACCTGCCGGGTCTGCCGACCCGCGCCCCCCTGGGCATGCGCCCGCTCGGGCGGTGCCATGCCCAGCATTCGCTAGCACCCGCTAGCGTCCGAACCCACTAACGCCCCAAGGGCCTATGACAAACGGGCCCCAGCCCCAGAACGTTTTGTTAAAAAAAAGAAGAGAATTAAAAAAAATATAAAAATAAAATAATAAAAAATATATAATAAGTAATTAATTACTAAAAAGTTAATTAACTAATTAGTTAATTAACTAAATAATTAACTTAACTAATTCTGTTTAAAGTAACTAATTAAGATTAATTAACCTAATTAACTAATTAACTTAATTAACTGAAACAGTCAATGACATGCGGGACCCACATGTCAGCTTGACCCAGTCAACACCTCTGTTGACTGATGATGTCATGCTGACGTCATGCTGATGCAGTAATGCCATTTTCGGATTAAATTAATAATAATAATTTATAAGTTGATTAAATCTTTAAAAATGAATATAAAATAAACTGTAACTCGGATGAAAATACTTTGTACATGAAAGTTGCTCAGAACGACGAGACGAACCCGGATACGTAGCCCGTTCGTCCGCCACACACCCCTAACCTATCAAACCCGCAACTTTCCCCCTCTGGCTCCTCTGCCCGAAAACACGAAACACCGGGAATACTTTCCCGGGGGTTTTCCCCCTTCACCGGTATCACCTACTACCGCGTTAGGGCACACCGAACACCGCGTATTGCCTTGATATATTTTGTGGTGCTTTGTTTGCTCTGTATTCATTATTTCTTCCCCCTCTTCTCTCCGGTAGACTACGAGACCGACGCTGCTACTGACCAGTTCGACTACGGAGTTGACGACCCCTCTCTCTTGCCAGAGCAACCAGGCAAGCCCCCCCCCCCTTGATCACCAGATATCGCCTATTCTACTCTATACTGCTTGCATTAGAGTAGTGTAGCATGTTACCGCTTTCCGTTAATCCTGTTCTGATGCATAGCCTGTCATTGTTGCTACAGTCATTGATACCTTACCTGCAATCCTAAATGCTTAGTATAGGATGCTAGTTTATCATCATTGGCCCTACATTCTTGTCAGTCTGCCTCGCTATACTATTGGGCCGTGATCACTCGGGAGGTGATCACGGGTATATACTATACATACATACATACTATACAGATGGTGACTAAAGTCGGGTCAGCTCGATGAGTACCCGCAAGTGATTCTGATGAGGGGGCTGAAAGGACAGGTGGCTCCATCCCGGTAGAGGTGGGCCTGGGTTCCCGACGGCCCCCGACTGTTACTTTGTGGCGGAGCGGCAGGGCAGGTTGAGACCACCTAGGAGACAGGTGGGCCTGGCCCTGTTCGGCGTTCGCGGATACTTAACACGCTTAACGAGATCTTGGTATTTGATCTGAGTCGGCTACGAGCCTATACGCACTAACCATCTACGCGGGAGTAGTTATGGGTATCCCGACGTCGTGGTATCAGCCGAAGCACTTCAGACGTCAGCGACGGAGCGGCGCGCGCCGGATTGGAACATAAGCCTGCTCTTGTATTAAGGGGGCTAGTTCTGCTTCCGGCCGCCCTCGCAACGTGCAGGTGTGCTATGGGCGATGGGCCCAGACCCCTGTGCGCTTAGGTTTAGACCGGCGTGCTGGCCTCTCTGTTTTGCCTAGGTGGGGCTGCGACGTGTTGATCTTCCGAGGCCGGGCATGACCCAGGAAAGTGTGTCCGGCCAAATGGGATCGAGCGTGTTGGGCTATGTGGTGCACCCCTGCAGGGAAGTTAATCTATTCGAATAGCCGTGATCTTCGGTAACAGGACGACTTGGAGTTGTACCTTGACCTTATGACAACTAGAACCGGATACTTAATAAAACACACCCTTCCAAGTTCCACAGACAACCTGGTGATCACTTTTCTACAGGGCGACGAGGAGAGGATCGCCGGGTAGGATTATGCTATGCGATGCGACTGGAGATGCGCTTGGAGATGCTACCTGGATATGCTACTTGGAGATGCTACTTGGAGGACTTCAATCTACTCTCTTCTACATGCTGCAAGACGGAGGCTGCCAGAAGCGTAGTCTTCGACAGGATTAGCTATCCCCCTCTTATTCTGGCATTCTGCAGTTCAGTCCACTGATATGGCCTCCTTACACATATACCCATGCATATGTAGTGTAGTTCCTTGCTTGCGACTACTTTGGATGAGTACTCACGGTTGCTTTCTCCCCCCTTTTTCCCCTTTCCTTTCTTTTTGGTTGTCGCAACCAGATGCTGGAGTCCAGGAGCCAGGAGCCAGCGTCGACGACGACTACTACATTGGAGGTGCCTACTACTACGTGCAGGCTAACGACGACGACCAGGAGTAGTTAGGAGGATCCCAGGCAGGAGGCCTGCGCCTCTTTCGATCTGTATCCCAGTTTGTGCTAGCCATCTTATGGCAACTTGTTTAACTTATGTCTGTACTCAGATATTGTTGCTTCCGCTGACTCGTCTATGATCGAGCACTTGTATTCGAGCCCTCGAGGCCCCTGGCTTGTATTATGATGCTTGTATGACTTATTTTATTTGTAGAGTTGTGTTGTGATATCTTCCCGTGAGTCCCTGATCTTGATCGTACACATTTGCGTGCATGATTAGTGTACGATTGAATCGGGGGCGTCACAAGTTGGTATCAGAGCCGACTGCCTGTAGGAATCCCCCTTTCCAACTCCTTGGCCGAAGTTGTGTCTAGTCATTGCAAAACTTTTACTAACTTGGCTGTGTGCCTTACGGGCCCACGTCGCCATTGGATGGTAGTAGGATCTTTTATTCCTCGACCTATGCTCTGGGACTTTGACGTCTCTTCTATTCGGGTTAAACGATTTTACTAACTCGGACTATAGGTTCTCGATAATACTTTCTCCCGGAGAGCCCCTTCAGTCCAGATGATTACTTTGTGCATCGAAGGATTCCGAAGATACCTTCCGATATTCTCCCGAGACCTTGTGCCTGTTGCTTTTGCAATTCCCTACCACTGCAATATCCCTAATGATAAATACTTACACCCGTCATTCTTACTTTATACCCAATCGATCTTGTTATTACAAGATACCTCGAAATTCTCTCTAATGTTCCGACAATACTTTGTGCCTACTGCCTTGCAGTTCCTTGCCACTTGAATACCCCTAAGAATAATTTCTCGCACTTTCCGAGTATCCGCTCATCCCTAGTTGTTTAGATGTTTCACAAAAGTCTTTGAAATACTATTCAATCCTCCGAAAATCCTTAGCAGCTTTATTGCTCTGCAAATACTTGTCTACTTGCATTATGGATGCTTCCCATATATCTAGCAATATTCACTAGTATCTTTTGACACCGTCATTTTGATCCTATTGATTCAACATGTGTGCGAATGCACACAATCATCTATCAACCCTTCTAAATTATCTTTCTGGCTCAGACATCATTTTTGAACATGAGCTGGTTCTTGACCAAACTATTGGACGTCAATTGTGACTCTGGTCTATCCAACTTATCCATCCTTGATCAGAGCGACAACTTCTGATCCTTTGTTTTGGAAATCGTAATTCCTTTGTTATCTAAGCATCGAATTATTCAGATGTTCTATAATATGATGCCCGTGCATTCTTCTTCCTCTGGTTGAGTATCGATACTCACATCAGATCTTTTATGGACCGCTATATCCTTGGTTGGATTATTATACGACAGTGTCCTTCATATTGAATAACCTTCTGAGCCTTTACATGGGTATATAATGCCTTTGGTAAATTGTATCACCTGCTTTTGAACAATGCTCTACTTTCGAGCTTGTATTATTTACTCCGAAGTTTGTGGTATATGTTTCTAAGAAGCCCCATTGGGTTGAACCTATACCTTCCTTAAAAACCATATGAACCGGAAGGTTTTGACAAGTCAACCCTTCTAGTGTTTAGCAGATAATTTTCTATCATACAACTTCTTTGAGAACGAGAAGTGAATGGAAGGTTATGCATTATGGAAGTGGGAGTCGACCTTGAACCTTGTGTTCATGCCCATGGAAACGATGTAGGTCTTATCATTAAAGCTTCTCTTAAATTAATAATTCCCTTGGTATAAGTACATCTTATATCTGGGATCTGGCCTTTTGCAATCGTGGTTCCGACCATGATCTCCTTTAAATACCATTTCTCGGACAAGTTAAAACAATTGTCTTCTATGGATCAATACACCAGTCCAACCTTTACTTTGATCTTGTGTTGAGTATTACCCCCCTGGTATCTCGAGATTATCATGGTACTTCATTATTTCTTATGAGTTCTTCATCAAGTGCTACCTTACCACTGATTCCAATTTTTCACGGGCTCTGAGTTATTAAACACTCAAAGACACCGATAACTGAACCGAGTCCGCTCTACGGTTCAACAACTCTTTAGTAAGCTTCTATAAGTATGAGTTTGTACCCGATCACGCCATTCCTAGCCTGTTTGGCTACATCATTGCCGTGATGATTCTAACTGTGCTACCTGGTCCTTATTCTCGGAGCACCAATTTGCGACGATAGCTAAGCTTACGTCGATCTTCCTCGTCATATCATTTCGCCTTGAACAACGAGCTAGACTTCAAGTTTGTGTTGTACCCTTGGTTCCAATAACCTTTCACTTCATCATTACTTTGACTTGATGTCGTCGCCGATCGATTACATCTTCATGAACTCTCGCGACAAAGGTGCTTGATGTCGTCGCCGATCGATTACATCTTCATGAACTCTCGCGACAAAGGTGTCGTGATCATCAACATTCTGAGTTCATCCAGGATATCAATTGAATTCATGATGAGAAATACCATCCTTGCCCTCGATGAATTGTATTATCATCGACCACTTTATTGCCTTCCCACCAACACAAGCTTGTTCATGTTTGGTGTTATACCTTGAGTTCCTTGCTATCCTGCAATTGTTCTTCTTTACCTTGGAGTATTACCATCCTTTATGTCAAGAATGTTCTGAGATTTGTTCCACCTCTTGAGAATTCTTGACATGGAAATACTTCTCACCATCACCATTCTTTCTTGGTCCCCGTGTTAATTCCAACAAGTGAACGGTGTTGTTTGGATTCTTTCCTTCTAGCAACCCTATTTTTGAAGTTAATGGTCGAAAGTTTATTCTTAGGCTATTGATTACTGAATCACCATTCTGACATTGGTCGTGCAACCCAACCCATATTTCGGGCGCACCTTTCAACCAATGTTTACTTGTGTATGTTTTCCTCGAGCATACTTCCTTATATCATTTGATCTGACAAATGTTATCTCCTTGTTCACCTAATGGTGGAAATCCATCTTTTGGGAATATCGGTGAATTGCCGTTGAGTTCACCAGACACCTCCTTGTCCTCTCCTTGGTTTAATGGTGAACTATTGCTTCAGAAACCCGCTCCCATAGTTCATTTCCCGAGAAGCTTGCAATGTCATTTCGTCGATTTGTGTTGCACCTTTTCCTCTCGGACCCCCCGAGTCTGAGGTATCATGACACCAATTGGATATGAATCTCGGTCGGATATGATGGATGGGACAACTTTCCAAGAGTTATGTTGTTTGTCCTTTGATGACCCGGTAACATGATGTCATGCCTAGCACCCCCCCCCCCTGGCTGGAGGACCTATCATTATAGATTCCTTTTCAGCAAGGTTATCCATTCATCCATGAGGAAATTGTAAGACTTATTCTACAAGTTATTCCTGATGGATCCTTCATGTTTCCAAAGTCTGATCTTCACCTGAAGACCATGTCAATGCTATCTCGAAGCATGTCAATGGTACTCCGATTTGCAACAGGAACATTTGAAGCACGATGCTAGATTTTATTTATCATTTATCCTAACACCGTTGTATGGGCAATATCATGAGATTCTCCCCCCCCCCTTAACTAAATGGTTTTCTACTTTATATCCTGTCATGGATATCTTGCTCTGCTTGTCCTTGGGAAGGATATACCCTTGAAATATGTGTTTAAACATATTTTCCTTTCCTTTGTTCTGTTTAATCTGATGATCATATTTTCCTTCCATTGGTTTGTTTAAACCTTTTCTATGATCTATATGATATAAGCAGTAATAATCCACTGCTTGTGCAAACACCTCGATGTACAACTTTGTCAATAAGACCCTGTTTCTAGTGTTGATGACATTTCGGTAACCATCGATGGACGAGAACTTTGCCTATTGGTCCGCCTCGTTTCAACGAGCAGAAAAATGGTTCTCTTCGTCCCTCGCCCTTGGTATCGATGTTGTTGCCGACATAACTGATAGGCTACCCTCTAACACGCCTTACTATCGTGACCGTGCAAGGTGTCGGCCCCCTTCCTACTTTCAACCACATGGTGGGCCCATAACCCACAGTTCCACAGGATCGAAAGCTGACTCTCCTGTACACCCCCTGTTTCCCAAAGTTATTCCTCGCGCGTGGACTCGTATGTAAATCACGAACCACTGTCCCAAGTGATCTATTTTGGTATCAGACGTAGTACTTATTCTCGTTGCCTTGAACCCCTTTCACCTTCTGATTAGGCATCGAACGCTTGCCTATCCGTTTGAAAATTCTCGTGGTACCTCCTTACTTTGCTCTCGATATTTTCTTAAGATTCAATTTGAGAGTAACTTCCGCCACCTTCCTCGATGTTATCGACCAGACAGTCAACCTTGTAGAGGTCTGTCCTTTTGAAGCTACCCCTTATCCTTTCCTTAAGTACGATGAAGATCCCCAAGTAAGGACGACAACTTCATCATGATGACCCGAAGCAGAGAACTGAAGACATCAATGTAATGGATCGACCTCTTCGAGAAGAGCAACCAAAGACGAGAAGATTCGTTAGGATTTCGTAACCAGACCTTTCCCCCTAGTCCCCCTCTTAAATCTCGGGACGAGATTTCTTGTAGTGGAGGAGAATTGTGACGCTCGGATAATCTTGCTAAAATAATCCCACGCTAATCAAGCCACATCATCCCGATTACTGATGCTAAACGTCCGTTAGTTCAAACCGCGTCAAATTAAAATTTAAAATTAATGTCGACAATAAAAGTTTTCGAAAGTAGAAACAAAAATGTTCGGTGGGTGCCAAATATTACAAGGGTAGTTATGGTACAGCAATCACATTTTTAGAAAATGGCTAAATAATTTAAACTGATTTAAAACAGAAAA
>NC_041383.1:115814074-115815920 GCF_002162155.2 Triticum dicoccoides
TCGGGAGCCCGATCCCCTTCTCCCTCGCTCGGTGCCCGACGCTGTCACCCGTCATCGCCGGTGGACTGCGCCGGCGCCCGGAGCTCCCCCGCCGGCCTGCTTCCTCCTCCCCACCGGCCTGCTCCCACGTCGCCCGTCATCCCCGTCGCCCCCCTCGACCCACGCTGCCATGGACCCCGCGAACCCCTGTGAGGCCTCGCCCCTCTCCACTCCCCTCTGCTCCCTGCGCTCGCGCCGTCGTCGCGCTCGACCGCGCCCCCTCCCACGCGTCCTGGCCGCCCAGTGCGCACGCTCGGCCGCTCGGTCGCGCCCGTCGCCGCGCTGACCCGTTGTTCCCTCGTCCCGTCCGCGCTCACCGCGCACTACTGACACTGCGGGCGGCGCCCGCCATGGCCGCACTCGGCCACCACTTCCGCCTGGCCGCCCCTGTTTGCGTGCGCGCCGTCCACCACATCGACCTCCTGCTTCCCCGACGCTGCCCCCTGTTGCTCCGGCCAAGCCACCCCTCGGCCACTGTCGCGGCTCCCGCAGGGTTGCAGCCGTTGCTGCGCCGTCTCCGGCCACCGCCGCTGCCTCCACCGCCCGTCCTCGCCGCTGCTGCCTCAGGCGACCGGCCTGGCCGTGGCCACTGCCCCCTTGCCTTGGCGACCTGCCGGGTCTGCCGACCCGCGCCCCCCTGGGCATGCGCCCGCTCGGGCGGTCCCATGCCCAGCATTCGCTAGCACCCGCTAGCGTCCGAACCCACTAACGCCCCAAGGGCCTATGACAAACGGGCCCCAGCCCCAGAACGTTTTGTTAAAAAAAAAGAAGAGAATTAAAAAAAATAAAAGAAAATAAAATAATAAAAAATATATAATAAGTAATTAATTACTAAAAAGTTAATTAACTAATTAGTTAATTAACTAAATAATTAACTTAACTAATTCTGTTTAAAGTAACTAATTAAGATTAATTAACCTAATTAACTAATTAACTTAATTAATTGAAACAGTCAATGACATGCGGGACCCACATGTCAGCTTGACCCAGTCAACACCTCTGTTGACTGATGATGTCATGCTGACGTCATGCTGATGCAGTAATGCCATTTTCGGATTAAATTAATAATAATAATTTATAAGTTGATTAAATCTTTAAAAATGAATATAAAATAAACCGTAACACGGATGAAAATACTTTGTACATGAAAGTTGCTCAGAACGACGAGACGAACCCGGATACGTAGCCCGTTCGTCCGCCACACACCCCTAACCTATCAAACCCGCAACTTTCCCCCTCCGGCTCCTCTGCCCGAAAACACGAAACACCGGGAATACTTTCCCGGGGGTTTTCCCCCTTCACCGGTATCACCTACTACCGCGTTAGGGCACATCGAACACCGCATATTGCCTTGATATATTTTGTGGTGCTTTGTTTGCTCTGTATTCATTATTTCTTCCCCCTCTTCTCTCCGGTAGACTACGAGACCGACGCTGCTGCTGACCAGTTCGACTACGGAGTTGACGACCCCTCTCTCTTGCCAGAGCAACCAGGCAAGCCCCCCCCTTGATCACCAGATATCGCCTATTCTCCTCTATACTGCTTGCATTAGAGTAGTGTAGCATGTTACTGCTTTCGTTAATCCTATTCTGATGCATAGCCTGACATTGTCGCTACATCTGTTGATACCTTACCTGCAATCCTAAATGCTTAGTATAGGATGCTAGTTTATCATCATTGGCCCTACATCCTTGTCAGTCTGCCTTGCTATACTATCGGGCCGTGATCACTTGGGAGGTGATCACGGGTATATACTATACATACATACATACTATACAGATGGTGACTAAAGTCGGGTCAGCTCATT